>NC_140963.1:19885949-19890949 GCF_056783735.1 Eptatretus burgeri
CCAGCATTGCCATCAGCGCCGGCTGCTCCATGTTCACCAGGTGCTCCGGCATTACCGGCTGTTCCGGCACGGCCAATTGCTCCTAACTCTCCCCGCTCACCCTGTGAAGGAAAAATTAAGCAGGAAAAGGATTTCAAAAACGCTTCTGATATTTTTAATCATTGTTATTCAATGTTTTTGTGGTTTTATCGATAATTTATCACTTTCTAAAAAAGTACAAAATCTACTAACTGTCTTTGGTAGAAGAGAGACTGATTTTTGCTCGCAATGTTGGCTCCCAGACCAATAAATTAAAAATTTTCTCGAAGTCCAGCCCATCTCTGACAATTGTGGATGTAAACAGTTTGAAAAACAGCTTGTACACAACAACTGATACAATTTCATCAATGGAATCACAAAAGATGACGCAAGGTGCCAAAGGACACAAAAAGGCAAGTTCAGTTACTATCACACCAATTCTTACATCCGAACAACTCATTCCAACATAGACCTCATATCACATTTTCATCTTTCGGAATGCAACAAATGTTCCAGTGACCCCATCAGGATACTTGTTAAAAGGTTTTGCCCAAACTCCAAGAAAATAGTTTCATTGTGATTACTGAAAACGATGTTTTGTTTGATGCAAATATGTGATATCTGTTTTTTGTTCTTGCAAACACATAACCTAATGCCCTTATTTGTTTGGTAGTATTGGAGGGCATGAGATCTATGAATAGCCAAGCCTATGTCTAAGTTCTATATGTCGATTCTATATGCAAAGGGGGTGAGGAGTAAAATAATAAAATAAAAAAACAATAAAAATAAAATAAGAAGAGAATATGGCGGCATATCAGGAAGTCAAACGTAATCACCATGATATTAAATCAGAATGATTCGGTTTATCATGATGCTAAGTAGACACACTCACCTCTGAGCTGTCCAACCTGGATTCAAATCACAGCCCAGCTACAAACTGCCATCCTGGTGTTTCGCAAGCAGGGCAACACATCAATGTGTGTTCCGTCCTTCAGATGGACGTTAAATTGGGTGGCCCGTTTGCCAGCATGTGTTCGCGGACGTTAAAGTTCCCATGGTGTCTTTTGTGAAGAGTAGGCAAGCTATCGTTGGCACCCGAGCCAAATTTCAAATTTTTCTTATGTCTTCCTGTGTTGGAGTGGCGAGCTGTCCAATATTGTAACCTGAGCCTAGAAACTGCATCGATGGAAGCAATGCGCTGCATTGAGCATGGTTCAGGAATGATCTTTAAATGAGGGTTCTACTCAATTGTGAAAACACCAAAACAAATCTGCCAATTTCGTGCAATAAGATGTGATATATATATATATATATATATATATATATATATATATATATATATATATATATATATATATATATATATGATTGCACTCTAGGTGAATTTAGTTGCACTGCAATGTAATGACCTCCAGTGATGTTGTACAGTATTTATTAGTATTTATTCATAAGTTTGATCTGTGACATTGAAAACCCAAAAATATTTTTGTCATTTTAAAACAATGTGACAATGTCTCACCCTGGGACCAGATGCACCTTCTCGCCCAGTGGCTCCATCCCTGCCAGGAGAACCCTAAGGGCAGAGTTTTTGTTATAAACACCAGTCTGACACTTCATTCCAGTAAATAAATTAACTAGAGGACCTAAAATGGCATTTCAAAATTATATATATATATATATATATATATATATATATATATATGTATACACATAGTCTATATATACACAAAGATGTTGCATTTAGCCTTTAGGGATGTATATATCGCTGAGAAAAAAAGTGCATCACACGAAGATAAAAAAATAAAAATAACTACCATGCTAATCTAGTAATAAACAAGCGAGAGCAGATCCACTCTCACGCAATGTTTCACCCATTTCCCAGGAATCTTTTTCAGGCCAATAGACTCAGGCCTCAGCACGTGTCATCTTTTAATACTGATGTGCTATCCATTTCCGGTCGCATGCCAGTGTGAGGAGTCAATTGATACATGCTTTTGTTACACTGACTTTAAACAAAAATGCCAGTCGCATCATCGATTGTCTGCTCTGCTCTGTTATTCATTCACGACCTGGTGTTGTATGTATGCGGGTGAGTAAATGTGTGCATTTGTTCTTGTTCTTACGTTCCGGGTTATAAGCATGTCTGTCTGTACATCTAGGTTCAACACAGTGATGTGTGGTTTGCACAATTTGTGGAGGTTCTGTTAAATGTTGTGCATAAGTGGGCATGGCGTTGGGTGTCAAACATTCCTTATTTTTTTTTACACTGACACTTTATTCCAGTTATATATATATATATATATATATATATATATATATATATATATATATATATATATATATATATATATATATATATACATATATATATATATATATATATATATACATATATATTACACTTTAAATATGCAAAGGAATAAATAAATAAACTACTGTGTGTTTATACTGACCTCTCGACCATGTTCTCCAGGTGCTCCATTAATACCAGGAGATCCGGTGTTCCCTGGAATTCCACGTTCTCCTGCATGACCAGGTTTCCCTGGCTTGCCAACTGCGCCCTGTCCATGTGCGGTGAAATATTTTTGAGGAACTCGTATTGCAGTGCTTCTGATTAAACTCAGTCTAAGCATCCGCTAGTATATCTTCGCAATAATCTTGTCTTATTAAATCACATGCTTTGGTGTTCCATGGACGTTACCTGACAGCAATGCAAAAAATAATAATCAACATTAAAGCAAATGGTACAAAGCATCAAAAGTGATAAAAACAAAAGGTGAAGGAAAGCACTCACATTTGGTCCATTTAATCCGATCGAACCCCTGTCTCCTCTCATGCCCATCAGCCCAATGATACCAGAAGCTCCAATTAAACCAGAGTGTCCCATACCCCCTGCAGGTCCCTGTTTGAAAAAAAAAATAGGTGACCAGATCATACAAATGATTCACCAAAGTGAAGATATGAAAAGAACACAGAACAGTCTGGAAAAAATGCTTTTATCCAATGCAAATGTTACTTTTGAAAGTGTTTTCTTCACCAGGTCACATCATGATGGTTGCCTAACCTTCCTTAAAGGGAGTCGACACCGTGAACGGTACGATGCTACATTTATCAATGAAACCGATTAACAGATTCTTGTGCAGGAGTGGAAGGCTGAGTGTATTTGGTGACAAAGCTTACACGTTTGCCCGTGGAGCCTTGAGAACCACGGTCACCAGGTAATCCCATAATTCCATATGAGCCTGGCTCTCCAGGTTCTCCTGGACTGCCTCCATCACCACGAGGGCCAATCATGCCACTATGACCACTCGGGCCTGCAGGTCCGATAGGACCTGAACCACCCTGTCAAACAGAGAGGAAAAATATTGTCATAGTAATTAAAAGTTGCACAAGTGTAACATATGTATATATATATATGTATATATATATATATATATATATATATATATATATATATATGTATATATATATATACTACATACAGTAAATCTTTCAATACTGCAGGGTTATGTTCCTGAAAAGTGCCACAAAAGCCAAAAAACCTCAAAAGTTCATACTTAAACCTCATGGGAAAAATTGGGTGAGGTTCTTGTACTTAGAGAAAATGTAGAGGAAGGTGGGCGACAACCAAAATAAACATATCATAATTGAAGTAAACATGTGAAATGAATACAAGTTGGTTTTCCGACAAAGTATCGTGCTGCATTGAAGCAGATAAAATGTTCAGAAACAGATTAAATGTGGCCTCTCCCTTCTGTAACGTGTCTAAAGCCACAGCCATTCCTCCTTTATTAATCCTCCAAATTGTTTCCCTTAATAATTAATCTGTCTCTGTGTTTCATTCATAAATCGTTTTACAAATCCGTAAATCAACGAGACCCCAACTCCTTCCACGGCAGCGATGGACGAACAGATCCTGTAAAATAATTTATTGGAAGATTTCAAATATTTTCTTTGCCCTGGTTTTTATCCCGTGATCAGCCACATGGAGAAGGCCTTGTGACTGCAACAACAATCGGGTTTACTCACAACAGTGCCACCGCCTCCAGCTTCTCCAGGTGGTCCAGACAACCCAGTGGCTCCCTGAAATACAAGCACACAGAATTCAATCTCTTTTAAAAACTGATAATCTGATCCCTCCCATGTATGATTAATACAGAAGAGCATCAGAGATGTGTTTACTGTATGTTGGAATGAAAGGTTGTGTATGCATTGCTGAACTTTATAAATAATATGTAAAATAAAAGAGTTTTGTGGTCAATAAATTAACTTCCCATGGCAGGATCTGGTTGGAAGAGATTTGGTCGTCAGACCCTGGTCAGCTGGAGCGATGTCACTGTCCACAATTGTGCTTTCTACCTGTATCTCAGTAGCGAGTTTATCGTCGTCAAGAAAAGCAATACGATGATGTGTCTGGGGAATAGTGATGGTCCTGGATATGGTAGGAGAGTGATGTAATACGGAGAATACTGAAACCATTGAGTAAATTAACAATGATGTTTTGATGCACCTTTTCAGAAACAAATGGTAAGTTCCACAAGATCAAAGGAAACGGCACGCAAACAACAATGGGACGGAAGTCACAAGTGATTTTGCAACATCTGACCGGTATTAAGAACAGGGTGGACGGAGATCTTGAGACGTTTCAAAAATTTTCCAAAAAAAAAGAAGTACATTTCCAAAAAAGAGGAGATTGCAAGGAACAGGTACAATGTGTCATATGATGAGGAGAAGTCTGATGATGTTGAATCCTATGTTGATATTAGACACAACCACCACAAGGTAGGAATCCTGTGAACTGCTAAGTCTTAGGTAATCATCACAATAGTTATTTATCTGCTTCCCTTTTTGCTGTAGTTTGCAAACTGCATTGTAATTTGCAGACTAAAGCCTTAGCGTTGCTTTGTTAACTGGATCGTTTTGGCCATTTTCAGTAAATGTGAGAAAAGAAAAAGTCGTCAAGATAAATCATTTAGCATCAT
>NC_140963.1:19898449-19953449 GCF_056783735.1 Eptatretus burgeri
ATTAATGAAGCAGCCATGATAGACATGGAATGGGATACTAACGACATATATCATGCCTGAGAATCATGTTGAAATGGGCTCGTGAGATGTTCACACTATAAAACTTGCCAACAGCTTTTGCCATACCCATTGTAAAGATGCCATCACAACAATAGCGAGAAGCATTATGTGTTCAGTTTTTGCGGCACTATAATTGTTTCACTCATTGTTGGGCTTAGGTGGCCATCGAGACATGAATGCATTGAGGCGGCAGCTACATATTGTGTTAAAAAGTATGGAGAGAAGGTCGAGAGGATAAAAGGGGGTGTAGTTGAGCTGAGAGGAAAAGGTGGTGGCAGAGGAGGAAGAAAATGTAAAGAGATTGGGAGTTGATGGAAGTCAAGGGGTGGAAGGAAGGTGAGATGCAAGGGGTATATGGGGTTGTGGGGAGGGTCAAACATTCCATCATTTTTATTTATGAATTCGGAAGATTACACCCAATGTGACTGAGGAAAGGATAAGAAACGACGGATGTTCTGTTTCAATTTCGGTCTCAAAGTGTTTGGGGCTAAAGTTTCATATTTAATTTTTGTGGACTCATTTTAAGGTAATTAATCAAAAGTGTGAGTGAAGAATAAACTCAACGCAAGATGCCTCAATCAGTTTTTATCATGAGTGCAAATGTTATTTTGTCAGCTGCATGCACATTAAGATTCGGAGAAGTCTCCATGCCCTGTCGTGCGGACCATCAGGGAAAAGTGACAGCATCCAATTGCAAGTTCACACGAACGAGAGTCTTGATTTCGAAATTCAACGAAGAGCATTTCGTGAAATATCTGGCAAACATCATTTAGCAGAAATGCCAGCAATATTTAATGCTGTGAAGCGAGTTCGAAGTTGATTAAACTATCATCATTCCAGCTACATCTTACCTGGGCACCACCATCCCCGTCCACACCTTTTGGCCCTTGTTCTCCAGCCGGTCCCTGCACAGAGAAACATTGTTTTGGGTTTTGTTTGGAACTAATTATTTTAAACTTTCATAAAGCTTCGTACAGTGATTAAATTAGCCGAGCTGTCATCCATAAAATGAAAGGATAATGCAACAGGTCATGTCACACGGCAGATAATACTTACGGCAGGACCAGGTGCTCCAGCGTGTCCTCGAGGTCCATTATTTCCATCCTCACCCTTTACTCCTCCATCTCCACGCTCACCTTGTTCTCCATTTTGACCGCTGGGGCCCTAAAAAGAGCAAATCATCAGGACGTGAGGAGAGCGGTGGGGAGGGAGGATGGGCCATAAATAATTTATAGATCTTTGGGTTGTGTGGCAATTTCAATAAACCAGTAATATGGAGATAATTTTAGTTATTAATCAATTATATTGTGTGGAAAAAAAATTCAACAAAAAGGTGAAGAATAAACAAAAGAGGCAGACTTTCAGGATGAGAACAAATGCCCAAGTCTGAAGCCAAGTCACTTGAGATGGGTAGATCCAACACTTTTGAGTTAAATGAATCATATTACGTTAATCGTTGTGTCATGATTATATACAGGCATGCTTATGTATGTCATGATTATGTACCAAACAAATGACATTTGTGTATTTTAATAATCTATTTATATCTGCTATAACTCACAAGACCTCCGGTCATTCCAGCAGGTCCGGGAGATCCTACACCTCCTTGCTCACCCTACATGAAGGGATGAAAGAGAAGGAAGGTAAATCGTGCAGAAAGGCTCATTAACAAAACACAACTTCACAAAATGTCTATGAACACGATAATTCTTTGTAATCACAAAATATAACTAAATTTGTAATTCACAAATCTCGTGTTTACAATATAATGTCCTTGAAGTACAAGTCGTTGACCGCACAGCACAATCTTCTGGGATATACAGCCAAAGTGCAATGTCCATTGAAGTAAAATTACACTTGTAAAAGTACGTGGAAATTATTCATTGGATGTAGCAAGATTTGCAACGTTAACTATAAAGAGACATGTGCAGAGAAGGATAGGTGAGGTGAAGGTTACCATAACTCCAGCAGAGCCGTGGGGACCAGCAGGACCACTATGTCCCGTTTCACCCTGGAAAAGACAAATAGAAATGGCACAGATGCCTCTTGGATGCCAAAAGTTCAGATAATGGAACAGAGAAAATACTTCTACATCAACCACAAGTGTGTTAAATGTCTGCCTGACAAAGTGACTCAAACGGTTCCTCATGATGATAAACTTATCTATTCCTGAGACAAGATGATAATTGAACGATTTAATATCCCAAGCAAAGGGAGATAACAAGCCTTCCAGGGAACATTTAAAGCTTTCTTGTCAATACGATCAAATGATAACATTTTAATGTTATGGAAACATTCTTTTGCAAACTACATTTTGTGAACAAGCTTCACTTCCCTGATTTATCATCAACTACCTCCATTTACCATATCCCCATTTATGCATTATCCAAAGTAATCCAAAATATAAACTTCCATTGAAACGTGTTAAAAGAAATAAAAAATCAGCATTACTCATTGTTATCAAACGAGGATTGTTGAGGATACTTACTTTGTGTCCTGGAGCTCCAGAGGGTCCGGGTGGGCCAATGGGACCTGGAGAACCCTGAGAAACAAGGACATTTTTAAACAACTTTTACTCATTGTTTATTTATGCTTTAAGAATTATTACTATTGTTCATCACTTTTAGGTTTTCCTTCCTTCTATCACTGGATTTTTATTTATTTATTTGTATGCAGCCTGTGGCTGCATCATTTTCCCGGGGACACGGCTGTGCTGCTGATGCAATGTCCCCTGTTATCTGTAAGCTGGTACTCATTTTGCTATCCTCAGAAGGATGACAATCAGAGTCAACCCCACCTGGTATTAATTCAACAGCAAAGTGGGATTTGAACTCAGGATCCTGGGATCCCAAGCCCACCACCCTAACCATTAACCATTAACAACAGGCTTTATCATAGGATGATAGCTGGTCATTATCACTTTAACACATTCCTAGTCTTCACCCTCCTGATACTGTCCATGCTCATTAGTTCTCACAATTGCTATACATGTTCTGCCTCAAACCACTAGCGCTATCTATTTTCCAACTCAAAAGTGTTCTTCAATGTTCACTCCTTCAATACTCATGATTTTACATTTCTGGAATCAAGCCTTCTCTCTGGGAACCTTAACACTCATGGTTCATGTATGGACTGCACAATTCTTGCTTCTTCACGAAATCAACCTCAGTCCACGTGTGTTGTACTTTATTTATTGCTTGTCAACTAGGTTATGATCCAAGGAAAAAAAGATAGTGTGAACAATCAAATATCTCTTCTATAAAAGTACAATTTCCCAAAGATGTTTTGGCTTTTACACACTATGAAAGCAGTGCCTTGCTTTGTACTGGTCAAAAAAAACACAACAAAAGAAGTAAAACAAGCACTAAAATTAACATTTTGTCAAAATTAGGTTCATTAGTTTACACGTAATCCTATATAATATGCCTTTGGATGTGAAATTAGAAAAATATTTTAAAAAACAAAACTGCATAATCTCAATGTGTCACAGTGTACCATCAATTTTAAAATTTAAATATATAAGGTGATGAACACAATACTTTTGTAACAATGATTCTTTGTAAAGTTTTACGATTGTGCTGTTCTTCAATCTACCACATAAAACACAATGTGTGTTTGTGTGTTGTTTGTCCTCCTTCAAAAGGATGATTTAAGAAAGGTTTTAAAGGCCAATCTTTTAACACGACTGTGTGTTCACTACGTTCTATTTTTTCTGGATAAAAAAGTCAAAAAAACATTTTCCATTAAAGAGTAATTACGTCTCTTCTTTTGGAAATGTAGACGGTGACTTGCAACCGGGCCTCAATGGCGGTGTACAGAAGCGTTTTTAAAAATAAAAAACAATAAATACAAGGAGCAGGGAGGTGAAATTCACTGCACGCGATGAGCAATGCACGCAGAGTAAACCGAGTGTTCATTTATGTCTGGAGGATGCCTAATTATTAATAAAGAAGATATAAGCACACCTGACAATAGGCTCAGGCTTCAAATTTTGCCACACTCACGCAACTGCACTGTAAAGTAAACTGTTCTGACCTATCATTTTTACGGGCTTTATACTAGTCTAACATATATATATATATATATATATATATATATATATATATATATATATATATATATATATATATATATATATATATATATATATATATATATATATATATATATATATATATATATATATATATATATATATATATATATATAACAGTTTGATCATCAATGACGGCAAGATGAGCTCAGCATTCCTTTTGAGACATTTCAGGCAGTGCATTAATATTATCTTCAAAAAGTAAATAAAAGTCCATAATTCATGTTTAATATCCTCCGTAAAAGTACGGTCAAAACTTGATAATGTTTGTCTCTCTCTACCCCCCCCCCCCCCCCCAGGTTAGGTGTTATTAACGACATCTCAAGGGTATATTTTGCCCTCAAAACAATATTTTACAACAGTTTGCTTTTGATATTAGCATCGTGCTCAAATCAGAATATTACATTGTTTAGCCTGCCATGCTTCAAACAGGAGAAAACAAAGGGTGGGAACTGGATAACATGTGTGTGGATGATGTCCTCCTGAATTTTGACAATGCCATTTTGGTTTAACAAAATGAATAATACGACGATATGAAATACGTTCACTTCTCGGAGCTTTACAAAAATAATTTTGCAACAAGGAAGTCAACTTTTAAGGGGAATCACTTGAACGGAGTGTCAATAGAAAAGTGCTCCCCCGTTAAAAGGACTATCGTGTCGTATTTGTAAGACCACATGAAACTGAGAGCATACGCACCAAATGTACTGCAGCGCACATGCACAAGTCAGATTTCAATGTGGACATTGAGTACTCAAGTGAAATACAGTACACTGCTATTGCACACATGATTAAAGTTTTTGAGTTAAATATACATTTTAAAACTTTATTGCTAAACACCAGCAAGCCAACTACTCAACAGTTTAAATCATAAAAACGTTGAATCAACATTGTAATATTTCAGTGTAAAGAGTTCAAAGTTTAAAAAGCCAATTTTTTTGCTACCTTCGTGTTATCGTTACAAAAATAAGGAATCTTACCCTCTGTCCATCTTTTCCAGTATTTCCTTCATAACCTTGATGTCCAGTGTCACCCTGCAAGATTATTGTTTTTTATTATTCGATGTTTGACAACCTCATTGACGAACAGACATAAATACATACAGTAGGTTTGATCCAAACTCAATGAGCACAGAAACCCACAGATTAATAAATGTAATCAACTGATTTTAAATCCTCAAGAAAGTTCATTGTTTATAAAGATATATTGTTTTAGCTGAACACAATTTAACAGGTAAGAATCTGACCAGGAAGTTCAGATGTCAGCAGACTAAAACTTAATCTTCTTGCCACTCAAGAGCTAGGGGTGGCAATCTAGTATTAGAGGAATGTGTCAGAGGCATTTTTAAAATTAACATTCTTGAGATACAAATGGGTCCATAACAACATCAATGAAATTTGAGAGAATGACATCAAGTTATCAGATTCATTATTTAATGGGTACTTTAGGATTTAAAGACTTGGATGTGCTTGCTTTGCTGTATCTGTTATAATGACAAACCGGTTATGGAGGCCAACCTTACCGGCTCGCCTTTTATGCCAGCCTCCCCAGATGTTCCCCGCTCTCCATGCATGCCTGAAGGTCCAGCAGCACCAAGTGGACCAGTAGGTCCTGGCTCACCAGCTTCTCCCTTGAATCAGGGACATGCAAAAAGTGTGCAGTCAAGATAATTGCAAGTCTTTTTTATTTTTATTTTCGATAAGCGACAGTGATAGCTCATTGAAAACAATGACAATATATGCACACACACACACACACGCACACGCACGCACACACACACACGCACACACACACACACACACACACACACACACACACACACACACACACACACACACACACACACACACACACACACACACACACACACACACACAGCTTTTATCCTTGTGCTGCCCAGTCAGGGTTCGAGTCCTCACTCCACTATAGACTGCTGGATTGGTGCTTCAAAGGCAGGACATTGCCTCACAAAGTACTTTGTCCCTTGGGTGTATGTTAAGCTGGGTGTCCCATTAACCCTCTTTAGTTTCGTTTAAGTTAAATATCCAACATTCGCGAAGAGTAGGTTAGTTATCGCCAGTGCAAATTCCGAATACCTGCTACCTTCAGTCAGATGGTAGGCCTGACCAGCTGGTTCATGAAAGACTTTTGCCAAACATTGTCCCAATCTGACTCCTCATGAAAGTGGGAGTAATTGGAAATTTAAAAAAGCATCTACCTCTCTCTATATATATATAGCTCTCTATATATATATATATTTAGCAATATATATATATATATATATATATATATATATATATATATATATATATATATATATATATATATATATATATATATATATATATATATATATATATATATATATATATATATATATATATATATATATATATATATATACAAGCCTGGTGTTGGCTTAGTGGTTAGGGTGGCGGCTTGGGATCCCAGTGTCCTGAGTTCAAGCCCCGTTGGCTGCTGAATTAACACCAGGGGGTTGACTCAGCCTGTCATCCTTCCGAGGTCGGCGAAATGAGTGCCAGTGTACTGGTCCCGGTGTATGCCCCGGTTAGAATAGGTGTACCATATCCCTGTGTTGTAAGAGGCGACCAGGGTTGGCGTCAGGAAAGGCATCCTGCCATAAAACATTGCCTCACAAAAAGCCAAACCCCTGCACAGCAGGGAAAAATGGCTGTAAAAACGGTCAATATACATACATACATACATACATACATACATACATACATATATAAACAAATATCTGTTTGAAGATGATTTCTTTGTTTTCTACACAGTTCCATACCCCCGGGCCAATTGCCCCAACATTTTCTGGACCACATTCTTTTCACAAAAGAAAAGTCAACATCACAATAAAAACTTTCAATGAGGCCATTTGGCCCAATATTGCTGTGGTGCACTACTGTGTTAATTTCTGCAACAGCCTTTAACACGGATCTTGTTGATGGTTTACGAAAGTGTAAATAATCTGATCTTGATCGGTGACCCAACGATTGTGTATATGCATATATATTAAACAAAAGGAGCAACTCTGACCATAAATGTGCTACGACGTTGACATCATGCGCATACAATATGCCAATGTGCTTGTGTGGCAGACAACACTTGTTGCTGACAGATAATGAAGCATTTGCTGTTATGGGGGCTCGACCTGTGCCTCGTTGCCTCATCAAATTAGGGATTCAACATATGTGTGTATCTACATATAATACTTCAAAACCACTTCATTGCTGAATTTAAGACATACAATGTGACGTTAACATCCACAATACTCTGAAAGATAGTCAGCCCAAAGTGTCCTTTTTAGATGCAAAATCAATTTTAATATTATCTAAATCTCAAGCAAAAACAGCTCAGAGACAGCTGAAATGTCCTCGCTGACATATCCGGTCAGTTCTTGATCTGTTATTGGTTCACGAGTCAGTAAGTGACCACTACATTCGTTATGGCTGTGTGTCTGTCTGTCTGTCTGTCTGTCTGTCTGTCTGTCTGTCTGTCCCGAGCATAGCTCCGTGGGTTTTGATGCGATCTTGATAAAATTAGGGTGCGAGGTTTGCATCATGATCTAGTTGTGTTTTCCAGAGAATGGGCATGCTGCGCCCATTATGGGCGGAGCCACGCCCAAAAAACGTGTTTTTAGGGGGTAGCCGGTTTCAAGTTACATCTTCTCTGAGGGGGTTTGTCGAATCTGGCAGGGGTTTCAGTATTTGGTTAGCCCAATGGCACCTGCATAGCCCCATGGAGCTCGATTTTTCATTTTCGTCCGAAGGTGAAGGTCACAAGTTCACGAACTTAGAAAATGTCAAAAAAATCAATAAATTGTGCAACGAGCTCCTAGGGTTTTCAACTGTTTCGAATGAAAATTGGTATGCAAGTAGTGCTCTTTGAGTACTACAACTTTCATCATTTACGTTTTTCCCGATTCCTGCAAGTTTGCAAGTGGCGTCCCCTCAAAGGTCAAAAAATAAAAAAAGGCGAACCGTGTACATTGCTCGTGAACCATCGCCATCTCCAGACTTGTTATGATTATATTGTTCAGGAATTTCTGCATTGAACCTGAAATTTTTCAATACAGCCAAATTATCAAACTTTTTAGTTTGAGTGTACTTTTAATCTTGCTGTTAAACTGTTATTGTTCATTTCTCAGTTTATGTGAATACAAGTGGGGCATGTTCGTGGACTGCAAGCAGATGGTGGGGCATGTTTGCAGTCTGCAAGCAGATAAATTGATGAAATGAAGAATGAGTGAGCAGTATGAGTTATTCATTTATGTGTCGTCCAAGCTCTGCCCTTCATGGGTTAGGGACTAATGCACTACCAGCACCGTCCAAGCTCCTTGCCTCGACTAGCCAAAGGTGTGAGGCTCCACTGCATGACATTCTTTTACAGATATTTTCATTCCATACCTTTTTGGACAGTTTTGTGTTGATTTTTTTTTCCCTGGAATTATGAGTTTGAGTTATCTCAGTATGGCAAATTTGAGCTTTCTAGCCCACTTGGAAAGTACGGAGAGAGAGAGAGAGAGAGAGAGAGAGAGAGAGAGAGAGAGAGAGAGAGAGAGAGAGACGGAGAGAGAGAGAGAGAGAGAGAGAGAGAGAGAGAGAGAGAGAGAGAGAGAGAGAGATAGAGAGAGAGAGAGAGAGAGAGAGAGAGAGAGAGAGAGAGAGAGAGAGAGAGAGAGAGAGGGAGAGAGAGAGAGAGAGAGAGAGAGAGAGAGAGAGAGAGAGAGAGAGAGAGAGATAGAGAGAGAGAGAGAGAGAGAGAGAGAGAGAGAGAGAGAGAGAGAGAGAGAGAGAGAGAGAGAGAGAGAGAGAGAGAGAGAGAGAGAGAGAGAGAGAGAGAGAGAGAGAGAGAGAGAGAGAGAGAGAGAGAGAGAGAGAGAGAGAGAGAGAGAGAGAGAGAGAGACCGAGAGCGAGAGACGGAGAGCGACGGAGAGACAGAGACGGAGACAGAGAGAGAGACAGAGGAGAGAGACGTTGACGGAGACGGAGACGGAGACGGAGACGGAGACGCAGAGACGCAGAGACACAGAGAGACAGAGAGACAGAGAGAGAGAGACAGAGACAGAGACAGAGACAGAGACAGAGAGACAGAGAGACAGAGAGACAGAGAGACAGAGAGACAGAGAGACAGAGACAGAGACAGAGACAGAGACAGAGACAGAGAGACAGAGAGACAGAGAGACAGAGAGACAGAGAGACAGAGACAGAGACAGAGAGAGAGAGAGAGAGACAGAGAGAGAGAGAGAGAGAGAGAGAGAGAGAGAGAGAGAGAGAGAGAGAGAGAGAGAGAGAGAGAGAGAGAGAGAGAGAGAGAGAGAGAGAGAGAGAGAGAGAGAGAGAGAGACTTTTATTTAAAAAAATGTAAAGGATAAATATTCAATACAACAAAGCAAAGGATTATATACAAGAGTGGAAAAAAAAGAAGAGAAGAAACCAATTCAATTTTCAAGTAATCGATAAAGCATTGATAACAGTTTATACACAAGGAACACCCCCAAAAAAATACATTAGAGAGAGGAGGAGAAGATGATAAGAAGAGAGAAAGCATCACAGGCTCCACACGTACCGCCGGAGACTGAGCAACAGCCCCTTGCGTTTGCACGTGCGTGCCAAGCGAGAGAGAGAGAGAGAGAGAGAGAGAGAGAGAGAGAGAGAGAGAGAGAGAGAGAGAGAGAGAGAGAGAGAGAGAGAGAGAGAGAGAGAGAGAGAGAGAGAGAGAGAGAGAGAGAGATTTATTTCATAATGCAGCAGAGTCAAAATATATTTTGTTTTTAATGAAAAAAGATCAAACTTTACAAAGTTGAACTTTTGTTTACATTGTTACGGCCTGCTTGGCAATGCTAAGATGTAGAGATCATGATTCTAAGTGGAAGACATACGTTAATGGGTGGAGCATATGAACCGAAGTCAGAAACACACGGTGATTGTCACTCTTGTAGTTGTTCCCACTCGCACGTCTTTAAGAGCAGAGCTAATTCGAGTTATAATCATGGTAACTTTGCATCTTTCCTTTGTGAAATGTTGATTGAACTATGATTAGTAACAATAATGGGGCAACTTAGCTAAATATAGCATAACAATTGTGCATTTTGTGAGGAAAGCACCAAATTTGGCACACTAGTAGCCAATCATATTATTAACAGATTTGGATATTGGGCCATCTCAAAATTTTTGATAGCAGTGAAAAATGGCTGCCACAGCCATCAGCGGCTGAATTTGAGATGGCCCAATATCCAAATCTGTTCATAATATCTTAGGCTACTAGTGTGCCAAATTTGGTGCTTTCCTCACAAAATGCACAATTGTTATGCTAAGTTGCCCCACTACAATTGCGTCATCGGGTGCTAGTGCGATAATGATTCTATGATTGAACCGTCTCATCTGGCTTCAACTCCCTCCTGGAAAATAAACTTTGGGATCGGTGTTCCACTGCAGGCAGGCCATTGTATTTGGTCACATGACTCTCCATAAATGGAAGTGAAACTGCAACAGCCAATTTTGTTTGCAGATATTTTCCTTTAAAGACAGTTTTATGATTTTTTTTATCATGACTGAGTTACATCAGTATGGCCAATTTAAAATTTCTAGCCCACCTTGAAAGTACTACACATTTCTATGAGCGAGCGAGTCAGTGATCGTGAGTCAGTCGTGGTTCAAATGAGCTTGATGCATGACATTCACCACTCTTTCCAAACTGCTCCATTTTGAGCCATATCCTTAAAAAAATAATCAAAAACAACTGTATAATCCTGAATTCAAAGCTGGAACCTTTTTGTCATTTTCAATGGTAACAATGGCAATTTTAAGGTATGATTGGAGGAGTTATGAAGTTTAATTATTCTTCTTTCTTTTACGAAGATTTAATCAGCCATTTCCGAGCACAAAGATTCTGGAGCTAATGAACTCCGCCACCGAAGGTGGATGGAGGTTATGTTTTCACCCCTGTCTGTCTGTTTTGAACAAAATATCTCAAAAAGTTGTGCACAGATTTGTACGAAATTTGGTGGAGAGCTTTGGTATGTGACAAGGATGAAATGATTCGATTTTAGTGAAGGTTCGAATCCGGATCTGGATCCAATAATTTTTTTTAAAGTGATTTTCACCATTGAGAGATGGGGCCAAGACGACATTTTGCAGGATTTCTAAAAAACTTGTTTACGGATTCGAATGAAACTTGGTGGGAAGCTTATTAATAAGATTTTGGTGAAGATCCAAATCTGAGAATTAAAAAAAATATTTCTTCACCATTGAGTGATAGGGCTAAAACAATATATATCACGATATCTCAAAAAGTTACCGACAGATTCGGACGAAACTTGGTGGATGAGTTGGTTCGGTTACAAGAACAAGCCGATTAGATTTTAGTTCACATCCAAATCCAGATCCGGCCTATCAGTGGAATACAAAACGTAAACGAATCAGCCTGGCAGGGGTATGCGCTCTACCAAGTGCCCTTCAAGTTGGTACTGTTATTGGAATCTAAAACATTACTGGTATTGACATTAAATGGTGAGAATCATATTGTTTTATTGTATGTGTTATGCAGTTGAAATCACTCCTAAATTTCCATGGACATTGAACAGGCGGTTGCAAAGAACGCAAGACTGTGGGGTGGCTGAGGGCACAGCTGTGCCGCTGATGCAATGCCCTCTGCTGGCTGGGCAGGAACTTGCAATTTGTTCAGTGTGCCGGTGAGAGATGGACATTGTGGGATCTTTAACGTCCGCTGACGAATGCTGGCAAAGGGGACCTCCGTTTAACGTCGATCCAAGGGACACACGTACATTGATGAATTACCCTGCCTGTGAAACACCGGGATGACAGTTTATAGCTGGGTTGAGATTCCAACAGCTGGACAGTGTGACCACGAAGGTTGTAAAACATCATTGCTCTAAGCTTAAGGCTGAAGGCTGGCCTTGAATATTTTTTTTATGGTTTTTATGCCCGCCGCGTGGCGGAAGGGGGATATTGTTTGGTGTGTCGTGCTAAGGCTCGTGGAGGAACTGGAACAAAGAATGGATGACGAAGTAACAGAAGGAAAAAGAACAGTACAAAGAGAGGGTGGGGACATATCAACACCAGGGTTGAGGGACAAAATAGAGGAAGACCTGGAAAAACAAGCAATGTTTGGAAGAATGAAGGTAAGTGGAGGACACAGCGGGGTGAACAAGATGGAGGCAGCCAGGAACTCTCAATTACAAAAGTGGAAGGAAAAACTGGAAACTCGGAAGGACGCAGACTTGGGGAGGGTTCATGGGGTATAAAAGATCATGGTTGTGGATGGGGGATGTTGAGCTGGTGACAAGCTGGTGGTGATCAGTTGTCTTGAAGCACTGGAGGGAAGAATGTGATTCAAGAGATTGAGGAAGTCGGTTCCACAGGTCGGAAAAAAAGTAGAACGAGTGAGTGGAAGTGAACAGTTATTCTGTATTTTAGGAGTTTCACCAGAATAGGGTTACTGGCAGACAGCGGAACCATGTGTGAGACAGAGCATGGAAAGGGCAGTGGGTGCACTATCAGAAAGGAGGAGTTTGAAGATAGAGAGAACACTAACTTCTCCGCGATGTGAAAGCTGTGATAGGCCCAAAGATTCAGTTTAATCGTGGGAGATTTCAACGATGTTAAAAGCCTTAGATTCCATGGCTTCAAAGTGAGGAAAGGTGTGAAGTCGGAGCACCACTCAAGAGGTGAGAGCAGTTTCTTGAGGACATGGGGAGTGTGCATTAATGCAGATGTAATTGTACATCTATTTCCAGGGTTGCTCATGTAAGATGATGAGAAGTGCAACATTAAATGTTGCCCATCCAATTTGCTGATTCATTTCCTTGTCTCAAAAGCCAAGGTAAGCATTTTCATGACTAAGAAACTTCTGGAATGTGAACGCATAATTTATTTGACGGTTTTATAAAGTTGTGAGTCTGCGCTCACGAAGCTCGAAGCAGGGTTAAGCGATTGGTGCCGTACATGGTGGGTTGACAGGAAATTTTCACCATATGTGCAACGACTCATGTAGAATTTTAATGCTAACAAGCAGAGTGCCCGCCCTACAGGAGATCTTGTTCCACGCATGTGACACGTTCTACTGACGCAGTACTGCCTTTATTTGGGCAGTGTATAGGCAACTGACAGCTCTGTTTCGGCAAAAAAAATAACCCATGAAGGTATGTGCATGAAGCAAAAGCATACCTACTGCTTATAATTCAAAACACTGCACTGGAAAACGTGGGGACAGGAATACAGGACTGTAAATGGTGGAAACTTGTAATACCCTCCGTCACCTTGAGGCGGCACGACATGACACACATTTACATCGAGAATTTGCGTCCCTCTTCCCCCCTAAGACTAATGGCGAAGATAAAAAACACCCCTATACATTAATTTTGGTCATGCTAATCCGATGTAGCAAGGCTGGATGGACTCAACCCACAACTGGAGGAGTAGTTGCGCAACAAACAAACAAACACGCAAACACAGGTCCGTGAATTACAGTAAGGATAAGGGAAGAAAGGGGTAAATGATTGTGAATTTAACGTTCCATCTTTATTTGCTTTAAACATTGTTCTTAACAAAAGGGAGCAGGAACAACACAGACATGATAGGCGAAATGGTCTTCTTATGCACCAAAATTCCCTGTGTATATTTGTGTAATGTGGTTAAGAACAGGAAAAACTGGGGAGGGGAGGACAGAGTTGGGGGTGAGGATGCATGGAGTTGGAAGAGGGAAATTGAGATGTTGGGAAGAGGTGGAGGGGGGGGGATTGAGGACTTGGTGTTGGAAGTGGAAGGGGGATTGAGTAATTGGGGTTTGAGGCAGTTGAGGACTTGAAGAAGAAAGGGGGAGGGGATGACAGAGTTGTTGGCTTGGGGGAGGGAGGGCAGAGAGGAACAGAGTTAGGATCAAGGGGGTTGAGGCTTTTTAGGAGGGGGGGGAGTTAACGACATTGGGTTGGGAGGGGGTTTGAGGATTTGAAGAAAGGGGGAGAGAGGCACAGAGTTTGGCTGTGGTTGGAGGGGACAGAGAGAGGACAGAGTTTGGAGGGGGGTTGAGGACATGGGATTGTGTGTGGGTGTGGGAGGGTGTGGGAGGGGTGGGAGTTATGAATCTGAAGTCACATTTTACATTATGTAGAATTTCCATGTGTCCCAGATAGTCCCATTGAGTCTTTTGCATCCATCACATCTTTTAAGTTCTCTTGGTATTTTGGGTTCTCCAGGTATTTTGGGTCCTCATGATCTTTTAGGTCCCTCACTGCGTTTTTGGATCCCCTCCCTGGGTCTTTTAGGTCTTCAGGGTCTTTTGTATCCTCTCGTTGTTTTGGGTCCTCGAGGTCTTTTATGTCCTTGGGTCACTTGGATCCCCTGGGTCTTTTGGGTCCTTGAGGTCTTTTGGGTCCTCTGGGTCTTTTGGGTATTTTAGGTCTTCAGGGTCTTTTGGGTGTTTTGGTTCCTTGGTATCGTTGGGGTATTTTGGGTCATTGGGGTCTTTTGTGTCTTTGTGGTCTTTGGGGTATTTTTGGTATTTTGAGTCTTCTGGGTCTTTGGGGTGTTTTGAGTATTTAAGGGTCTTTCAGGTTTTTGGGGTCTTTTGAGTATTTAAGGGTCTTTCAGGTCTTTTGAGTATTTAAGGGTCTTTCAGGTCTTTGAGGTCTTTTGAGTATTTAAGGGTCTTTGAGGTCTTTTGAGTATTTAAGGGTCTTTCAGGTCTTTTGAATATTTAAGGGTCTTTCAGGTCTTTTGAATATTTAAGGGTCTTTCAGGTCTTTTGAGTATTTAAGGGTCTTTCAGGTCTTTTGAGTATTTAAGGGTCTTTCAGGTCTTTTGAGTATTTAAGGGTCTTTCAGGTTTTTGGGGTCTTTTGAGTATTTAAGGGTCTTTGAGGTCTTTTGAGTATTTCAGGGTGTTCTAGGTCTTTTGGGTCTTCAGGGTCTTTTGGGTCTTCTGGGCACTTTAGGTTAATTATTGCAGGTTACAAGTATGGGTGACGTCAGGTCAGCTGTCCAATAAATGGCTTCAAAAAGATTTTTCTCCGAAACGACTGAACAGATCGAGGGGAAACTATATTGGTATGACCCCCTATCCATGAGGAACAAAAAGTTCCAAACCTATGACATCATAGGTCACATGGTTTGGCAGCCATAATGGATTTACTTGAAAACCTTCAAAAATTATGTTCTCCAGAACTGCTGGACAGATCAAGGGAAAACTTCACACACATTCCCCAAGCCTTGAGGATACTCAGGCTGTTCATGAATAATTGAAAGGTCACATGGTTTGGCAGCCATATTGGATTGAAGGAAAATGGGTTTTTTAATTCTCTCCATTGAACTGCTGCATCAATTGATGTGAAACTTCAAAATTATTATCGAAGAGTGACGGGAAATATATGTTTTAAATTTCAACCTGATCGGACGCATGGTCTGGCAGCCGGAATTACTTAATTGTGTGAATCTGGGTTCTTTTTGAATTTTTTTTGAATAAGGTTCACTTGGCTGCGCCGGGATGGGTTTGAGGGTAGGGGGGTGGCAGTTGAAACCCGAATCTGATCCAGGTTCATCCTGATGACTTCATCTTTGCTTTTTGCTTGTTCAGGTTCCTTCTGATTACTCCAATGCAGGACTCGACCTATTTGGTCCTCCATTTGATCTGAATTAAAAAAGAAAAAATTTATTACAAATTTGCCTCCAGAAGAGTTGGCTCACATCAAGTCGTTCTCAAAACTGCACAGGGCAAGTAGTCTATGAACTATGAATACCATCGAGTTACTTATTTATTGTGTGTGTGTGTGTGTGTGTGTGTGTGTGTGTGTGTGTGTGTGTGTGTGTGTGTGTGTGTGTGTGTGTGTGTACGTGCAATACACACATACACAGCATAAAATGAGGGCATTTGGGATGACACGTAGTTAAGAAAAAAAAAAGTGCATTTAATACAAACAACTGGCATCCAGTCATAAAATGGTAACTGGATCTATCTTGCCAGTCGAGTAATAAATGAATGAGAGCATATCCGGTCTCAGGCGACGTTTCATCCACTTCATAATAGACGTCCTCAGGCCAATATAGCCCAGGCCTCAGCACTTGTTAGCTTTTATTTCCAAGATGTAGATTCATTTCCGATCATGTGCTGGTGTTAGGATTGAGTGCTTTTATTGGGTCAACCTGAAGCAAAAACACCAATCGCATCATCGACGGTCTTCTCTGTTCTCTTCTATATTAATATCAGTAGAGATCAGAAAAAAAAAAATGTGAATCACATTGTTTTAAAAATTCACGTAAAACAACGTTTTTGACGAACCCCCTTCCCCCCACCCCTAAAACACGATTTTGGTTAAAAAAAAAATGTATGTGTTTTTTTGTCTTCACAGATTTGTGAATTGCCAGCAATATAGTTTTTGCTTTTCCGGAAACAAAATGGCTTCATCAACCACCAGGAACAAGTGCATCAAGGAGTTCAATGTCAAGGAGGAGGAGCCGTTCATATTCATGCCCGACGGAAGAAATGTCTTTTGTAAAGTCTGCGAGAAGTTGTTCGGTGTCATCCAGAAGTCGCAATTGGGGCAGAATCAGAAGTTGGCCCTACACATGAGCAACATACAACTGAAAGGGAAGAGGAGTGTTTCTCAGAGCCAACTCGAGGATGTCCTGACACCAAAGCCGAAGAGGTCGAGGACTAAGGCTCTTGGAAAGGAGCTTTTCGAGGCCATGCTCGCGGCTCATGCTCGCGAGGCCAACATCCCATGGATCAAGTTGGAGAACCCGAAGTTGCATGGCTTTCTTGAGACTAACCTCGGCATTTGATTGCCTGACGAAACTACGCTCAGAAAACTTTACTTGCAGGAATGCTACAAGGACACGACAAAAGAAATCCAGACGTCTCCACAAGAATCTTCGATCTGGATTGGTGTCGATGAAACAACTTGATGAATGTGGTCGATATGTCGCCAATGTGCTTTTTTGAAAGCTGGACAACGAGAATTGCAATCCTCCATTTCTCGTAAATTGTGCATTTCTTTACAAGCCCGACTCTTTTCCCATCGCTCGACTAGTCAACAATTCCATATATGCTCTCTGGCCCAATTTCGATGCATCTCTGCTGAAAGTCCTCCTGAGTGATGCGGTGACCTACATGCTCAAGGCTGGCAAAGATCTCAAAGTTTTTTTTACCCAGCCATGATTCACATGACCTGCCTCGCTGATGCTCTGCACGGAGTCTGCAAGGCCATAAGGGAGATGTTCCGGGAGGTCAATGACCTGATATCGTCTGTGAAGAAGGTCTTCCTCAAGGTTCCGAGCCGTGTGGTTACATGGAAATAAACGTGCCCTGGTCTTCCTCTCCTGCCTGAATCAGTTCTTATCAGGTGGGGAATGTGGATTGAGGCTGCATTGCTCTATGCTCAAAAGTTTGATGCTGTGAAGTCTGTCCGAGCCAATTTTGATCCAACAGAAGCAGCGTCGATTCAGAAGGCGCAGGAAAATGTCGAAGATCTCCAGCTTCAGGCAGATCTCGCCTTCATCTCGAGCAACTTGGCTTTCATGCCCATTCATTGGAAGAAGAAAAAAAATCGAAGGGGCTGGCTTGCCTCCGGTCTATACCTTCACTGTATTGGACCTGAAAGTCCAAGTTCGAAAGCATCGCTGGAGAAAAGGGAAATCGGCTTCGTGAAAAGTTCGCGGCGGTTTTGAAAAGAAACCCAGATGTTGAAGTACTACGATCTGCTGATGCGATTTTGCAAGAAGACGGGGACAGAATCATCCTTCTTGAGGGGATGGAGCCAGCAGACATCGCCAACTTAAAAGTTTGCCCCAACTGCCAATGTGGAAGTGGAGGAGTTTGTCCGTCTACAAAAATGCGTTGGCTGATCGAAGGCATCGTTTGACCAAAGAAAATCTGACCAAAATCATGGTCACAAATTGTTTCTACAATTGTTCAGTCTGAGTAACCGAGTCGTTTGTCTATATTATACAATGTAGGTGAATATGTCTGAAAAGGAATTTTTGTTTTACTCGGAATTATGTTTTCTGTTTGTTTTTAATAAAGTAAAAATTATGTTGAAAATCAATGAATAATAGAAACAATGTTAATATAAACAATTTAATATACTTCGTCATTTATTTATTTATTTATTTATTTATTTATTTATTTATTTTACCAAAATTTGTCAATTAAAGTCTTTTTATGAATGGTCAGGTAAAGTCAGTTTTTTTTAGTGTAAAAGTCAGGTTTGATTAACGTGATTTTTCTTTGTTGCAACCCTGTTGTATCTATATTAATATTATATTACATCCATTAAATATAATTATAGATTGTATGTTTCTCTCTATTGCTTGACTGTCTCTCCTGTTTCCGTGTTGAAATGCACGAGGTCTTTAAAATCACATATTTTGGGTTTTCATCACATATTTGGCCGGAAAAGATCACATATAAAAAAACCTAAACGGACCGAAATCATCACATTTTATCCCGATCTCCACTCATTAGTGACCTGATGTTTTTCGGAGGGAGAGTAAATGTATTTTTTAGTTCTTGTTCTTGTGATTCTCGGTCACAAGCATGGCCACCTGTGCAGCCAGGTTCAATGTGGCGATATGTGTAGGCTTGGGGGGGGGGGGGGGAGATAGTGGGGTAGAAAAGATCATTGTTTTGGATGGAGGATGATCGGAGATGGTGGTGAACAGCTGTCTTGAAGACTTGGAGGGAAGAATGACATTGAAGAGAATGTGGAAGTTAGTTCCACAGGTGGGGAAAAGGAGGAACAAATGAGTGGAGGTGAGCAGTGATCCTGGATTTAGGTAGTTTCACCATAAGAGGGTTGATGGTAGACCGCGTGCGCTCTGCAGAAACCTGGGGGGGGGGCACAAAGTACGGAAAGAGCACAGCGTGCAAGACCAGAAAGGAGGAGGGAGAAGACAAAGAGACCACTGACCTGTTTGTGGTGGCAAAGTGAGAGGCCCATCGATTCAGCTTCATCACGGGAGATTACAATAATATTGATGGCCTTGGTTTCCATGGCATCAAGGTGAGCAAGGTGCGAGTCAGGGGCGCTCGCCAATACAGCAGCGGAGTCGAGGCCAGTACTCCATGAAGCTGTGTATGAAGGCTTTGTATGTGGATAGGAGTAAAAGGGTGTATTTTGTGGATCTGTTCAGGGTCTGCCCAATTTGACCATTCTCATGGCACATGACATGCCAGAATCAATCTGTCATTTTTGGACATCACGTCTTGTACATGGATCCCATCCATGTCAAATTTGTGGCCTGACTGGTGACCAATCTCAAGTAATGTACTATTTCACATGCACGGATGATGCCAAATTTGACATTGGAAAACTGGAAGGAATATGAAACAAAGGCTCGACAAACATGATAGAGCAATTCAGTTGAGACAGGTGACACTCTCCTTTAGCACGCAACCGGCAGTCAGCCCAAAGTCTTGTCTGTAATCTACCAAAGGCTCTGCCAGCAGAGGGGATACAAGCTCCTAGTTCACTTCAAGGGTGTAGTTTGTCACCATACCATCAAGACAGATGTATTAGTTGATAGAATACAGGATGGTAGTACAGATGGTGACCAATGGTTCTCTGTAGGCCAAATGAGGGGCAGGTTGAAACATGACTTCACCTTTCTTGATGTTGATGGAAAATCCAAACACAGAGATATTTGCAGAGAACTTGCACACCGGCCTTTGAATATCTTCTTCAGTCCGTTCAACGAAGGTGACATCATCTGCATACAGCCACTCACAAATGCCAGATTGGGTGGTCCTTTGAGCTCAAGCACAGCTGAGAGAAATAAGGTGAAGAGTATTCAGGCAGGAACACATGAAGTGACTGGTAAAGGAGTGAACGTCGCACAGGCAGTCGATTGCTGTATTTGCATGTTATCTTGGAATATTCAATGATCTTTTCAAACTTTGATGAGCATCAATATCTGCACAGAACATCCCAAAGACTTGCTGATTGATGGAGTCTTTGGTGTTCTCGAGAAATCTTTGAATGCCAAGTAGAGGGACATATCTTGTTATTTTGGCCTTATCTTGCAGCTGACCAAGGGTGAATATCATGTCAGTTGTGAAGCCATACTGAGTGTCTGCTCGGGTGGTTTGACTGATGGTTTATAGTCTCGCTGACACTACTTTTCCCAGGATCATTCCGGCTTGGGATAGTTGTGAGAAGTCTCGATAGTTGCCAGAATCATACCGATTGCCTTCCTGCTTGTAGATGGTGACCATGAGAGCACCTTTCAATGTCTGTGCTAGTTTTTACTTCTCCCAGCATTGGAGGAACAAGTTGTGGAGAGTGTGTAGTTGTGGCTCACCTGCATGATTAAATATTTTTCCTGGTATCCCATCCGGGCCAGGTGCCTTCCCATTAACGAGCGATTGATGGCATCTCTGTCCTCTTGGACACTGGGTAGATTGTCTAGCTCCTCTTTCAAAGGATGTTGTAAGAAATTCTAGGCAATGCTGGACGGTCTGGTGAGTAGATTCTGGAAGTGCTCCTGCCATTGGACTTTAGTCCACTCAATAAAAATTAGGATTCCATCAGCTATCAAGACCAAAACGATGGACAGTGTGTCAGATTATATGTTTGCTTAAGAGCAGAATGGAAAAAAACTTGTTTTTTGCATCTGAAAGACCTTGAAATGCCTCAACCTTGACATCTCGCCATGACCCCTGAACTTGGCATCGTTGGCACTGAAAATCTGCTTTCGCAAATTTCAGGTTCTCTCTTTCTTTTGCACGTGTGTCCCGCAAGCAACTTTCTCACGCACCAAGTGAAACGAGCAGAAAACTTTTTGGAGGTGCTCGTCATTCTCGTCAAACCAGTCGGCATGCCATCTCGTCAGGTAGCAAAATGTGGCAAATGATGCGTCATACAGCGCTTCCTGGAAAGTAAACCGACGATATTCTGCACTTCCGCTGGTCCTGCTGGTGATACTTTTTTGCTTTGCAAAGCACAGACCTTACATCAGTTGATTGGATATTTGAGGCATTGATATTCCAGTGCGGCTTTGGTGCAGATTTATGGTTCGCTGTTTAAAAATGTCGGTGTTTTTATATAATAGTGTTGAGGCTCATGGAGGAGCTAGAACTACTTATATAGTGATCAGTGGAGCAGTCAGCAGTTGTCATGGTTCTTGAACTACATAAGTCATGAAAATCACATATTTTGAGAATGTAGTTGAGAAGTTGCCATGATGATTTGACGCATTGGTGCTACCAGGAGAAGAGACGTTTCTGGGGAGCACTGTAGAAAGTGTTTGTGATGGCAAGATGAAACTCCTAACAGAGTAAAATGATCCCAATGCATCTCCACATTGGAATTGCAGTTGCTTTGTCCAAACTTTCCAAGCAGCCTGTTCAAAGCCACATGATCATCTCTGCAAAGTGTGTTGTAACCAACTAATACAATAAACTTGTCAGGAGAAGGGGTGCTTTGTAGAATGTGATGGAATTCTTCAAATAATTGTTTTTTGGCTTCCTCACTTCTTGGCAAAGTAGGGGTGTAAGCACATACAGTATGATTGTGACGTATGTGCTTTTGTCAATGGGTAGACGTAGGGTCACCAATCGATTAGAAAATTCTGGAGGCAGTTCAGAGTTTTCCAGGAAAGGTGTTAAGAACTGCATCGTTTTTCTCCCAGATTGAATATGTCTTTTCTGGTCTTGCCTCTTGCACGTGCTGCAAGGGGTCTTGACAAACAGGGGTAGCTGCTAAATATATTGTGAAAAACAGCATCTAAACACATGTTGGCTGGCTGATGCTCTGGTAATTGGTACATAAACAGTGTGGATGTGAACAGGCACCCACAGCTGCTCATGACCCCTCGCAGCAAGTGCTGGCAGATGCACAGTGGTTCATGCTCACCTTTCCAGTTAAGAGATGATAGATGTATACAGTATATTCCCTTATGGCAACAGGTCAGTTTACTTTCTGGGTTGACTCCAATCTGTGCAGTGGGTTCAAAACTGATAAAGTTATGATGTTACCATGCATTCTGGCTTTGTTGGTGGGGTTGTACATCTTGGTATGGCCATGCATTTCCGCCCTGTGGGTTGGGGTGTATATGTTTGTTACCTCCGCCACTGAAGGTGGGCGAAGGTTATGTTTTCACCCCTGTCGTTTGTTTGAGAGCAGGATATCTCAGAAAGTTATGGACAGATTCGGACAAAACTTGGTGGACAGGTTGGGTGTGTAAAATGGAAGAATTGATCAAATTTTGCTGAAGATTCGAATCCGCATCCGGATCCAATATTATTTTCAGTCTTTCTTAACCATTGAGAGGTTGGACTAAAAATGATATGTAACACGATATCTCAAAAAGTTATGAACGGATCCGGACGATACTTGATGGACAGGTTGGGTGCGTGACAAGGACATATTGATTCAATTTTGGTGAAGATCTGAATCCGGATCCAGACACGAGAATTTTTTAATTTTTAAGGTGATTCTTCCCACATTGAGAGATGTGGCCAAAAACGATATATAGCATGATATTTCAAAAAATTTGTGGATGAGTTATGACAAAACTTGGTGGATGAGCTGGTTGGGTAACAGGAACAAGCCGATTCAATATTGGTTCAGGTCCGGATCCAGATCCGGAGATTTAGTGGGATACAAAACGTAAACTGTTCAGCCTGGTAGAAGTATGCGCTCTGCTGAGTACATTCTAGTTTGACCATGTGCTTTTGTCTGTGGGCCATGTGTATACGAGTTTGACCAGTTTTACTGCACTAATTACTTTGACCTTAGGGCTGAAGTGCATGTACTTAGCTTCATTACAATGTTTAATTATTTTTTTAAACCTTTTTCCAAGTAAAAAAGGCAGAGTTACAAAGTAAATGTAAGAGTGATGTTAAAGGTAATGGAACGACAATGCACTCTGGCTCTTTAGGCTTCGATGGCTGCATTTGTTTGACCATGTTCTTTGACTTTCAAGTGGAAATGTATGTGTGTATTAATAATGGATGAAATCTACAGGAGGCCGATTGAGGTATGCCAACCACCATAAGAAGGAAGGAGAAACTGACATTTTTTTTGGTATTAACCCATCATTGGAGCAAATGAGATTTAATATTGCTCCGACAAAGGTTTCACTGCCAAAACATGAGCTTTGGCTTGCTGCCCAAGGCAGTTAGCATACCTTGATCAATGTCCACTTACTTTCATCCATTGTTCTGAAACGTGAAATGTCTGCCAATGCAGATCAACACTTTAGCCTTCACCAGCAAGACGAGTTCTTGATTCGACGTGTGTCCATCAGGTTGACAAGCTTAGTTGGACTGTTTACTTATGGCTGGCATTATGGCTGAAGTTCACATGCTTGACTTTTCTTATTCTTTTGTACGCAGCACTTGCTGCAGGGTAGCGTCTTTGACTGAGGGCATGACAGTACCACTGATGCAATATCCTCTGTAGGTTAGGAAAGGAATTGGGCAGGATGCCGGAGAATAAGAAAAGACGCAATATCCTCTGGAATTTGGGCAGGGTGCCGCAGATATTCTTCATGAAGGCCTATTCCTTGCGAACGACACTGTCCACGATATTTAACGTCCACCAACTAATGCCGGCAGATAGGACGCCAAGTTTTACCTCCATCCGAGGGGCAGTACACACATTCATGAATTACCCTACCTATGAAACATCGAGATGACAGTTCATAGCTGTTCGCTGAGATCCAAATCCAGGCTAGACAGGTTAGAGGCAAGTATGCCTACCTCTATCGGCCATCCTGCCAGCCTTGCTGGACTTTATTCAGCTTTTTATTAAAGAAAATTACAGACTCATAAGTCCCAAATGATTACGTTAAAGGAATGACCCTGCATTACGACCCTGTGGGATAGTATTTGTTTTTTTATTACCATGTGCTTTGGTCTTCAGGCCAAAGTGTATATGGAAATTAGTTTAACGAGCTTTATTGACTGTATACGCTGGCTATAACATCGAAGTATACTTCCTTACCTTTGTTATGATGTTTGATTTTCTACCTTTTTCACGTAATAAAGGTGCTTTCAACAGAGGTTTGATGCCCGAAACAGAAAACATTCATGGTTCGTCCATGTATTCTGGCCATGTGGCGAGGAGGTATGTGTTTTTGTGTGACCATGAGCTTTAGACCTTGAGTTCAGGTGCTTAGTTTTTAATTTTTATTCTTGCTTTTTCTTCTCCTTAATTTCTTTTACTTTCTATTTCTCACTTTCATTATCGAATTCTCAAAGGAGAAGTGTATTATTGCAGAAATGTTTCTGTAAGGCTCACTTGGCTGCGCCTGGATGGGTTTGAGGGTTGTGATGTAGCGGTTGAAACCCGAATCCTATCCTGGTTCCTCCTGATGACTCCATCTTTGCCCTTAAGGTTCCTTCTTGGTCTTCCGTTTCATTTGACAACTTTTGTTTCACTGTGCACGTTCGTATTGTGGTAAAGTATAAATGCTTAGCTTTGTTATAATGTTGGTATTTTCCCAAGTTTTCTATTGACAAAAAAGACATCTCAACAGAAATATTGCATGGCCAGGAAGCCAGAAACATGTTTATGGATTGATTCCTTTCTCCATTGGGGGGCTTACAATTTTGCCAGAAAAAAGGCTTCTCGAGTCTATTCCGGCTGACCGATGCTACTGTCAGCGGCAGATACTGCATTATTCAGTGGGCAGTTCGGTGTTTTTCTACAAACTGTTAACTGAACCAGTTTGCATATTTGAGGTGATGGGGAAAAACACACACACACAGACACACACACACACACACACACACACATATATATATATATATAATCTCCCCAATTGGTCTGTCTGCCCATTTTGGAAGGAGCTTCCCAGTTCAGGGTGGGGCTTCAAAATCAAATCGCCGCCATTTTGTTTGCTTTGTATCGGCTCTTGCAAGGATTGCACTTTCTTACTCTCTTACAGCTTTATCTTAACTAAAATTCACCTTCGGATTTCTTTTTCATCGTCACTACGATGGTTTAAAACTCGGTCGCAAAAGAAACAGGAAGAAAATTAGACGAAAATTAACGTTTTTTGACACAAATGCATTTTAAGTGAAATTAAGGCCTGTAATACAAAGTCCATTCAAACTCCCTCATGGCTTTATCTTGACTCTAATTCACCTTCTGATTTCATTTGTCATGGTTGGTAAAATGGTTTGAGACTCAGTTTAAGCAAAAGGTGAGAAAATCGGACGAATATCGGTGTTATTAGACAAAAATGCATTCTAATAGCCATTTTGAATGTATCTGGTCGGGCGTGATGTGGGGAGCAGAGGAGCAAGGGAGGCGAGGGGGGAGAGGGGGGAGAGGGAGAAGAACAGTGAGGGTAGGGTTCCCTGGAATGGAATTAGTTATAACAGTTGTTGTTTTGAATGTATCTGGTCGAACGCGATGCGGGGAGGGGGAGAGAGGAGAGAGGAGCGAGGGGGAGCGAGGAGGGAGGGGGACCGAGGAGGGAGGCGAGTGAGGAGGGACGGGGAGCGAGGAGGGAGGGGAGGGAGGGGGAGATAGGGGGAGAGAGGAGGGAGGAGAGGAGAGAGATGGAGGAGCATGGAGGTGGAGGGGGAGGAGTACAGAGTGAGTGAGGGTAGGGGAGAGTGAGTGTGTATATATATATATATATATATATATATATATATATATATATATATATATATATATATATATATATATATATATATATCTCAATACATCAATAGACATAATGGGTAGAATGTCCACTCTGAGTCTGGATGAGGTCAGTGGTTCAAACCCTGATCAAGTCAAACAAAGACTTAAATGCTACGTGCTGCTTCCTTTCATGATACTCAGCATTTAATGGATGGAGAATGGACAAACAAACTTGGGAAGGCAATGGCACATCACCCAGTAAAACCTTTGCCAAGAAACTGCTTTGGCAGCACCAATGCTCTGTAAATGGTACATCAACACACACACACACACATATATATATATATATTCACCACCAAGTTGCAATTAAATTGCCAATGTGTACTTGATTGATTTTCTTTTCCATACTGGGCATACGAGTGCTTTGCTTCCAAATAACATAGAACACTGTTGCGTCCTCATTTAGTTGAAAGACAAAATAAATCATGTCATACATCTTCAGATCTCACACATATTTTCCACTCTCTTTCATCACAATGTCTGTCATGTTCTGCTTCACAGTGGAATCCATACAATACACTTTAACTACTCTATAATACACCTTTACATGATGTAGTTTCATGCACCAGAGATCTTAGAGGTTTCTTGATATTTGTATGATATTATAGTTGGGCTGACAACCCATGTTATTCTATTTCCCTTTCATTATGTAATCTTTCAGTGAGATATGATGGAGGGCAGAATAAAAAAATAGAGGATCAAGGGCAAGGCCAAAGGCAAGGAAGACAGACGGAGTGAGGAAGATCAATCACTGTTATGAGCCAAATGGTCAAAGCAACAAGATCACAATATGGAGCAAACTGGAAAACATTTCTCGATTTTCCCATCGTCATTCATCCCATCTGAATAACTGAACCAAGAAGAAGATTTTGTTTTCTTTTTTTTTTGGACAAAAGTTTTTTCTTTTTATCCCAATGGAATTGCTGGCCCATATGAAAGTGAATCTTGTAAGATGGTGGTGATAAAAAAATAAAGGATGATAATAATTGAGGCATAATGCAAAGTGACCAGTAAGATGGCAACTCCTGCATACTCAAACCTGGAGCATTCACGATGCCATGATGAAATTGCATCCAATTTAGAAATTTCAGATTTTTCCTGATGAATATGTTTGTGTACAAGTTCACCTTTTTCGACGTTGTATTTTGATGTCACAAGCATCGATTTAGGATATCACTTCGTTGATGTAACTTATCAGGTGCTGTGAGTAATCACTAATTAGTTAATTCAGACTCTTTGCAATAATGGTCAGTGCACAATTTCAGCTTATCGCATAATAATTTGGTACATCACTTCTTTGATAATTTCGGACTTTGCTTTGAAGGTCTGTGTCAAATTTCAAGTTTATATGATTTATGATGATGGTGCAGATTGTTCATTTTTAAGCTGTTGTAATTACCTCTGCCATTGAAGGTGAACGGAGGTTATGTTTACATCACTGCTTGTTTGTTTGTCTGTCCGTCTGTTTGTCTGAGAGCAGGATATCTCAAAAGCTTAGACGGATTCGGACGAAACTTGGTGGACAGGTTGGGAGTGTGATAAGGATGAATCGATTCGATCTTGGTGAATATCCGTATCCGGAAACGGATAGTATAATTTAAATTTTTTTTCAAGTGATTCTTCACTATTTGAGGATGAGGCCAAAAACGATATATAGCATGATCTTTCAAAAAGTTGTGGGCGGATTCGGACAAAACTTGGTGGATGAGTTGGGTAGACGACAAGAACAAGCCAATTGGATTTTGGTTGAGGTTTGAATCCAGATCCAGCCTACCAGTGGGATACAAAACATAAACTATTCAGCCTGGCGGAGGAATGCGCTCTTACGAGTGCCGTTCTAGTTCACGATATAATTAATAAATGAGAGCGCTTTTGTGAAAAGACGTACATCTCCTCCCCCCCCCCCCCTTTTTCTATGACTGTATTCCTGAGATTTGCATTTGAGATTCCACACGCATCCAATTCCATGAAGCCATGTTTAATGAACAGTGCTCAATATTAAATAAATGATGGGTCAATATCAGATGCAAAAATTGACAACATTTCACCTGCATGTGACGAGGCATTTTCGATTTATTGTGTGGACAAACAAATAAACAAACAGACACAACAAAGTAACATCCTGAGACTTCCATTTGGGGAAGTTTCAAGACTAATAATGCTTACCTTAGCTCCTGAAATCCCAGAGGTGCCAGACTGCCCACGTGGTCCAATTAAACCAGGCAAGCCAGTGCTGCCTAGCTCTCCAGGTGTTCCAGCCTCTCCCTAATGATATGGGTGTGAAAATAGTCACATGGTAGTTTTTTTTTTAATTCAATCTTGCAGTTGATGTTCAAAAAGTGCAAATTTTGTGGAAGAGTGTGACATGGAATATTTGCAGAGGATCTGATTTGTTGGTTATTTTTTCCTGCCATATATCCTCACCTTGTCACCAGGAGTACCTGGTGTACCTGCGTTTCCAGGTGCACCCTGAAATCAAGAGCAGAAAGGTGTTTTCAGTGAAGAAACAGTTGAAAAACATAAAACTGCTGCAAGTGATGAGACTCCTCCACCATAACTCATTATGGAAGCAAAGTGTACATTTAATCACATCCACCAAGCTGTTAGGGTTAGGGTTATCTCATCATGTCATTATCAAACACAATGAAGTTGCAATTCGTGACAGTTACAGAAATAATGAAGGACAAGACAATCTGGAAACAGGTTCAACTCCTGAAGGTGAATGATCAGGTGAACAATCGAAGTAAAATATTATATTAATTTATTAAGCGACTTGGCACAAGGAACAAACTTCAATCACTGTTCAACTTACCAGGGCACCATGCTTTCCCGACTGACCTGGACCACCTCCAGAGCCAGAAACGCCCTGCAATCCACATCGAGATTGTGTGAAAACGGCCATGGTCAGCGTATGAAATGAAAGTCAGCGATAAGTTCAATGAAAGCAAAAACAAGACCTCTACCGATATCTAGACAGAATGAATGCCCATAGGAAGCAAAATGTGATCGAGGAATTCGTTTCGTTGAAGAAATATCTTGATGTTGATGTTATCGGTTTCATTTTTTCTTTTGTTATATTAAATTTCATGCAAACTAAACCAAGACTGTTATTTTTCAAAACTTGTTTTCCATTGGCTTGCCTGAGGTCCAGCAGCTCCAGAAACACCCGGCTCTCCACGATCACCCACAGCACCCTGTGGAAAGGAAGTTAGGATGAATTTGATTGCTGTGATGTGATTTTCACATCCAACATTTACGAATACAACGGACGAGTTGTCCACAATATTGATAAAAAAAAACAATTTCCCATTTGAATACAAATTTTTAAGACAACAATAATTTTGACACATCACAAAGTACTTTCTTATAATCACAAGAACATGACTGTACTCTCTACGAGCATATATGGTAATGCAATGCTGTTGCTTTGCAGACTTTAAAAGGAGTGCATGACATGGCAGATTATTGGAACGCATCGCAGTCTGTAAATGTCATTTTCTGGAAAGAAGATTCTGAGGGGTCCAATATTCGAGGAATTGGGCCGTCACTGCAGTTACACTGGCCACAACACAGTGCTTATACTGCAAACCTTTTTATGTACTTTGTGTGGCATTACCTGGATTCCATTCTCTCCTCTTGCTCCATTCTCTCCATTCTTGCCAGGCTCACCCTGGAAATAAAATAAACCTCCAGGTAAATCCCCTCCCAATGCAAGTGACCCCAGCAACATGTCGACCCAGACAATTCATTTCCTGCTGCAGGATCGTTTTGCCACTTAAACAAGTCGACCAAATTCAAGTGGTCATAACCTGGGAAGGGTTTTTTTTATGATGAGGCAGGACAGTCAATCATTTGGTAAACTCGCATGGAATTTAGAAGAGATTGCCACTGTATCAACACAACGGTTTATGGGTTTTAAGATAGACGTTGTGAGATCGTTTTTGTCCACAAGTGATATAGACAAGACATATAGTAATGGAGTAGCAGGCCAGCTATGAAGTACAATAAGAGACCTGCGATGCAAGTTTGTCACGAAATACAAAGCTCGTGTGGTGTTCACATCACATTACCTCAAAGCTACGTAAATAAGACATATAAAACCCTGTTATGTTACCAATTCAAATTTACTTCTTCTTTACTCCCACTGAATGGTCCGTCAACATCAGGTCTGCTTCTTCCCCACCAGCATGATATCGGCACAACATTAGATATATTACTTTGTTGTGTTTCATGATGCTATATTTTGTGTTGTCGAAAATATAAATTTCTGGACAATAATCTTAAAAGCACGTCTCTTTAAAAACGACGTGTGGTGACACAGACTTGTACGTGTAAAACTTACCATCTCCCCACGGTTTCCACTTGATCCAGAGAGGCCAGGAATCCCCAGATTACCCTGTCAGAAGTAAAGCATGATGGGTCAGTGGTGTGATCAAGAATGTACTAATTATCAAAATATAAAGGTTCACTACACCATGGGTTTTGCACCTGTTCTGAAGAATGAAACAGTTCCGTTTTGTGTGTAATCGTGACTTTTGTAAATCACAGGAGTGTCCGATTTGTTGAAATATAAAGCCGTGACCAAATGCACAACCCACTTGTAAAAAATTTTTTTTTTTTAATTGCACTTACAATCAGACCATTGGGACCAGGAAATCCTGTTGGACCACGCGTTCCCCGTTCACCCCGAGGACCAGCTGCACCCACACGGCCCTCAATTCCAGCAGAACCCTACATGACAGCAGGACAACGCGTATCAGCAAAAACTTTGTCGCACTCACGGGACGAAGAAATAATTTTATAAACGTTCAACAATGATTATTGTTCTCATTATGCCAAGCAATTGCACAGCTTCAGACAGAATATTTACAATGGAATATGAATTATGGTATCACAGCAAACATTTTATAAAAACGATATTATATGGAAAATGGTTTTGATATGGGCAAGGAAGGATTGCGGGTTCGATAATAACCCACCTGTGCTCCCGTTTTCCCTTGTAGGCCTGATTTTCCAGAACTGCCAATGCGACCCTGCAGAATTAATACATGCATGGAATAGAGAGCAATAGATATGTAGTAATACACTGAAATATGTACTTGGCCAGTTATGAATCTACAAGATTGCTGAAAAAAACAAAAATGGAGAAAGGTCTGCTCTGTGTTCAGACGTGATTTAGATGATACATCAGAAATGATCATTTGTAATGTAATAAATACATGCTTCTCAAATTTAGATTTCATCTTACACTTTAGAATACGAGATAAAAATTGTCTTGAAATATTCCTCTCTATTTCCCAAAACGGAAACTACAATGATGACAATAATCCGACAGATAGCATTCCCACAAAGGAAAATTGGTCATCCATTTAAAATACCATTCGCAGTGAAATATATCATGATGGGAAGTAAATATTATGTTGCAAACCATGACAGGTATTGCTCACCCTGGCTCCAAGGAATCCAGATTCTCCTGGGACTCCAGGCTCCCCAGGAAGACCTCGCACACCAGATGGACCAGCCAGGCCTCGGGAGCCAAACATTCCCTGTCAAATTAGAATAATGAAGGAAACAAACCACATTTTCTTCTCGTAACACTTTCACCCTTCCTTAGTATCATCATTGTTATTGTCATTGTCATCATCACATACATTTTCAACAACATTCGTGTTTTTCCAAAACACAGGTTGAGATATGTCCCCCTACCCCCTCCCATGCACAAAAAAAGGTATTCATTTGAACTCTTTCAGGCCCAGTCGTTTATAATAGCAAGTCGATGGATATGATTTTAAGAAATTGGAGATGATAATGTTCTGTGATGATAAGGAGGCATACCATCGCACCGGCACGGCCAGCATTCCCAGGCAATCCAGCAGTACCAATTTCACCCTGCAATACACAGGGATAGAGAGATGAAACGTCAAAATGGCATTCAGTCTCTTGCATGCAGTATATTGGGATCCAAACTTGAAAATGAACTTCATGATCATTACTTTTCTTGGCTTGCATCTAATTTCAATTTGGTGACTAACCTTTCAGAAATAATTTTAAATTTAATAAAGATAGCACCATAAAATTAAAGGTCGAGCCATTAATATCAACACGCAGAAACATGGAGAAAATGGAGAATCATCGAATCACAGTACGCAAACTATTCCATTATCGTGTGCCCAATGACTGCTTACCCGAGCTCCAGCAGGACCAGGTGGACCATCTTTTCCAATCTCACCAGTTTCTCCTCTCTTTCCTTCCTCTCCTGAAAGGCCAGGAATGCCAGATAAACCAGCATTTCCCTGCACCCAGACACATCATGTCGAAGTTACAACATCTCTTTTAGGCTTAAACTGAGTTATATATAATTTATATTTAAGTAATATATTTAGGCTTAAACGAAGGTGTGAAATGAAAAAGGTTTGCTGAAGAGGATCTTCGGTGATTGCATGGTGTAGTACAGTGAGCCGTGTTTCGTGAGGGACTCCAAAAACACATTGCACATGGGACTAAAGAGGATTAAGAAACACGTTTAATAGATAAGAGGGAACAAAAACATTTGAACAAAGCTGAGAAAAGAGGTTCGACTCTGCAGTGTTTGAGAGCAGGCTTGGTGCTCGGGGGTGGATGGATAAGGACAGGAGTTATGGAAGGTGGTGTAAGACAACAAAAGAGAAGAAAAAAAAATTAGGTGACAAACTCATCGACATTAAGAGGTGTAATGAGGTCAAATTTGCTCTCTGACCAAAAATTAACCAAAAAAGATTTTTTACTCGTGAGAATTGCCGACACACTCGGTTGATTCCCATAACCGTGAATATCATAAACTGAAAAAATGTACTGGGTATAAACAATCACGGAGCAGTCTGATTGATGAATTTCAGAACATCATGACAGAGAGGAAAGAGTTAATGATGTTCAAGTTTGGAATAGCAATCAACTGTCAGAGTGTGAGCATCTCCATGGGGACAATTTTGATTGCCCTAGCTACCTTCAAACCAACTTAGTAGATATTTGTCATGAACAATTGATGCGACAGGCCATCCAAAATAAATATAACAATCGGGTTGGGAAGACTTTTTAGAACAGAAAGAGCGAGTTATTGGAGTGAATGTTGTACATAATACACAATTCAACCACAAATCGCCATTACAACAGGGAATGGCTGTTGGTTTGAGTTGATGGTGAGAAATTTCATTGGGCAACTCCATCTGATTTAGTATGTCCTATTTTTCGATTCTCATATCCAGGCAAGCTTAAACATTTCATCACATTACTGAACTGAGCTTCTTTTTGGAGACTTGAGGCACCAGGAGGCGAGTCACCTGTTACCGAGTGGCAAGCCTTTGCCCCTGCTACTGTAAAGCTGGTGTTGATGTGGCTGCTTCCATCGACCTTCTAGTCAAGGGTGATGCCCAGCATCTTGACATTGTCAGATTCTGTGATGCTGGTGGCATTGAAAGTCAGTGGCATCCATCTGGGATCATTATTGTTGAATATACCAGTAATAGACGTCTACAACCATCCTTGACCACGTTGTGGAACATTGTCCGAGGCCCTCACTTTTTTTTTCTTCCGCCCTCACCTTTTCACCTTTAATTGCTTTTAAATTTATTTTCTCCCCACAACTGCTTGAGCGATTGACACAAAACTTTCAACATAGGAGTGCCTACCCATGGAGAATTATTTAAGCTGTTACATGATGATTGGAAGGAAAATGCGGCTGGCATTCCAAAAAGTCTGTTTCCTGTAGGCAAGGGTTGCAGGGTGTTTCACATATAAGGAATAAACAGCCTCGACCTCGCTTCACTCGGCCTCTGCCGAACAATCCTTTTCTGACACATCTTTGGTGTGAATATTACTTTCCACTTCTCAGGATGTCAAATTATTGGAGCAGGCAGCACTTGCTCCTTCTTTGCTAAATACAAGGGCTGTGACTATGGCTGTGCTTTGTTTTGGGCTGTGACAATATCTGGTCCAAAGTGATTCTGAAGAAACTCAAAACTCAGCATCAATAAGCAGATTATTTGCTTAAAGATGTTTGTGGATGGCATAATCGATGGAGCCCTCTATTACTATGCTGATGAGTGGTAGGAGGCTGATTAAGTGATACTTGACTTAGTATGACTTGTGTCGTTTCTTGTATACCCCAGAAGTTTTACACATGGCTGGGCTGTGAGATTATCAGTGAACAGCCACACACACTTCCACTTTGTCTTTTGTTTCTTATATATATATATATTGGATATTGCTTGTCCTGGGCAGTTTTCCACATGGTTGAGTTGGTGGCAGTGTTGTGCGTCTTCTGAAACATCTTGCTCAGAGAGACAGCCCAATCTTCTTGGTAAGATGTCAGAATCATTGTTGTGTCCACTGCAGCCAGCCACTTGTTGCTCTAATATGGGGTAAAACATTTAGCTGTATAGCGGTGTCCATGATAGTAGGAAACTCTGGTATGAGTCAAGTTGGATGGTTGGCTCGACACGCTTTGCTGGAAATGGTTGAAAACAACTCAGCTTCGTCTTTTGTACTTGCATGTTGGGCTTCAACATGTTATATTATGGGGATGTTATTTGAGCTTCCAACTCCTAATAATTATTTGATTGCCCACCATCATCCATGATGTGGAGCTGTACTGGAAAAGCTTTTTTCGGACTTATTAATTGCGATCCCATTTCTCTGTTGATCACGTCCTGCTTTTGGTGTTAAGCATAGTAGACCTGTGTTACAGGTTCATTGGGTTTATTCTTCATTTACAAGTTTCTTAAGGGCTGTTTGCAACATGCCTTCTTGCATTCCTAATTGCATCAAAGTTGGTATCCTCATCAGATTGTAATGCAAGAGCGAGGTATACGCCGAGGTTTGAGTTTGTTGATTATGGTGAATATATGTTTCTGTTGCTGATGCTCTACAGAACCTCATGGAGGCCCAATCATGAGGACAGAGCTGGTTTCTATGCAAGGAATGGCAAATAATTCTGCATCTAAAGTATTAAAAACTGTTAGGAGATATGATGCTAAAGGGAGGCCCTGCAATATATCATTTGACTATATAACAATGATTGTTATTTATGGTGATGTGTGTCTCATGGGATTTGGTAAGAGAGAGTACAAAATTTAAGGTCAAATGACATTGTAGACACTAATCTAAAGTTGTTGGTAGAAATTATTTGTTTCAATGTTTAGAACCAAAAAATATTTAGTTATTATAGTACAAGAGAAAAATCTCAACAAGTCCTCAGCAAGAATGTGGAAAATTTTCATTTCTATTATTGTTAAAAACATCAAGTAAAGTATAAATTTTTTGGGGATCTTTCTTGATGTTCTTCCAGATTTTCTTTGCTCAAACAAGACAAGGTTCCTTAAAAATGTAAGTTTATGTTAATTTAAATTATCCATTTTGTATGTACTGAATAAGCTCTTTCACAAGTTTTCAAGATTTGAATTTTGAGGATTTGAAGGTAGCCTTTTCAATGATGTTCAAAAGGAATGCACATCAGACACATTGAGGGAAGTTTATGCAGTTAATTTTGGTGACAAGGTCATGGGGGTTGAGTTGAAACATGCCAGTAAGTGAAATTAGTATTCAATTGCTTGGACCTAATCAAACACTTTCCGTCGATGACAAACACTTACCCGTTCTCCGTGAACGCCATTCTCTCCCTTATGGCCTTCTAGACCTGGCTCTCCCTGACCAATCACACAACAAAGGAATCAATGCACATACGATTTCAGTGAATGGCAATTCATTGTAAATTATTGTTCCCATAAAGATATTTCACAAAAACTTTTTTTTTAACGGAAATAACAACAAAGGGGTATGACGAAGTAACTTACAGAAGGACCTTTGGGTCCAGATGGGCCAAGAGGTCCATGAAGTCCAAGAAGTCCCATTGGCCCAGAAAAACCAGGAGCTCCTCCAATCCCAGGGTCACCCTGAGTTAAGAATAAAGAGGTTTGGATTATCATTGTTAATCGTAAATAGCAATTAATATCTGATGTGGTGGTAAGAAAAATAAAGATGTGGTGATAAGAAAAATAAAGATGTGGTGGTTAGGCTTCTTGCATTTGATGATTTATTTTGAAAAGTTGGCTGGATACAACCAACAACACACAGTACCCATATTCCAGGTTGATTGTTTCACCATGATGCTTTGCCACAACTCTCCTTTTTCGTGATCTACCATGCCACATCTGTATAAAGACCTTTTAATTAAAGACAGGCCCCACAACTTGTTCCCTCCTTCATTGGTCATGTGAACCCCCTTGGTTAGACCAAAACATACACTATTTTTTTTTTTAATATTTGGAATCAAATTAAGTCAAAGTTGTAGAAATGACTCATTCAGTATATGCAATAGGTGTATTTTGCAATGAAATGAAAAAGTGACCAAGCTTAATGAAATAATAGCCTCTTGGCACAACTTCACTAGGTGTTCAAACCAAACAAAATCCCAGAATGGTAAGTTCCTAATTGCTCCAGTTTCAACCAAAGGCAATATCACTGCTGTTAAACCTCAAAGAGCATATCATACCACGACGGCAAATAATTAATGCACTTGCACTACCACTTTACAATAGCTTATAACACTACCACTTTACAATAGCTTAACAATAGTTAAGCTCCATTACAATAGCTTAACAATGCATTTGTTACTCTATTTCAGACCCAATATTTGTAAAAGGTATGTATATTTTGATCACTTAAAGATTTGTAAAATGTTCATAAAAATTAGAACTCCCTTCCACCTTCCCACTCTCTCCACCCCATCATCATAATCTGATCGAGCATACTCGGGCATTTTGCCTCTCGATGGCAGAAATAATCTACAGTGGTTGCCAGTCCTATTGTAGATGGATCTCCACCCCCACAGCCCTATATATATGAAAGTACTATTTCAAATTTTGATTTTGCCAAGTATTTCGTTGGCTTTCTGCAAAATGTGAAAAACATAGGCACCTAATGCAAATATTGTGAATAACAACACTCCTCTCAACACTCAACTTGCATAATTCGTTGACGTAGTGTGCCATGTTCAAATAAATCCAAATGGAATGTGGCACACATGTAACAAGTAACCTTAATATCAGTATACAGTAATGTAAGAAGAAAACAATTTAAAACTCTTGTTTTTAAAGGAAATCAAAGGCACTGAAAAGTTTTCATTCGACTCTGATTACGTACTTAATAGATTGCCTTGAAAAAAAAAATTCCAATTGCTTTTCTGTTTGTACAAATGATTCAAAAATATATATCTTAAGGAAACACGAGAAGCCAAGTGTCTCTGAAGAAAACAAGATGTGAATAAAATGAAAAAAAAAAAACTTGATAAAAAGAGTACTTCAGCTGGATTCAGCTACGATGTCATGGATCCCCTTCCCCAACCGCAAATTATTCTTCCTTTCTCAAGATGAAAACTCAAAATCAAAGGTAAGCATGAAGTAAATTTTACATCGTTAAGGGAAGGAGGATGGAGGAAGTATAAATTAAGAAAAGAAAATTGAGAAAAGAGGAAAGGGATACCAGAAGAGGATGTAACGATGAATGTGAAAGATGGTCAAGGAAGAAAAAAAAGCCATTAGGGTTATATGAAAAAGGAGGAATATGTTTCTCTTTAGAATGAGGTAAGTTCCACAAAAGTCCTCACACATAGATACATCACATGCAGGATAACAAGGATAGAAGATGTCATTATTGATCTACTTTATTCATGAATTACACAATGTTAGAGACAATAGAAAAACCAATAAATAAGATGGAATTTAAACGTGATGACCTATGGAAGCATCATTAGTGATGTGCACAGATGTCACTGGCAAACATGATGAAAGCAAGGTTGGAGGGTGGTGGTTAAACAAAAAATATATAATTTTAATTTAGCTAATGTGTAAAAGCTTCTGACCACATAATGACAGATTAAGAGGTTTTATTGTTTCAGCTGACATCAAAAAGAAAAGGAATAAACATGCCTTTAAGCCTGTAACATGTTTGTAACACAAAATAACTTTTGAAAATGTAAAAAATATGGATCCAATTTTTCATTTTATCTCTTGTGAATGTGAAGTAACTATTTTCAGATATTTTGAATTTACCGTTTTTCTAACCAGCTATGAGTGAGTCACAAAGTGATGTGATCGTTGATGTAAGTGGGAAATTGCCGAGTAAGAGTTCTTATCTGACGGAAGTCAAAGTGTCTTCCAGTAATATTGGTCTTTTTGAAAATATATTTCTTCAGATAAAAGAACAGGGAAAATTTTAAATCTTTGAACGAAATGTCAATTTAAGCTTGACTCTATAAATGAGGTCATTATCAACTCTCCCCCTTCCCCCATCCCCCCACTTGGACCTCATACAAACAGGAACTTCGTCTTAATAAATACAACTCTGCCAGTGTATACTCAGAAATTATTCATGCTGTGGCCAAACAGAAAGTATTTCTAATATAAACTCCTTCAAGGTTAAAAATTTAATTACAAAGTATTTATTTACAATGACAGGAGTTTTCAATTCAATGTTATATTTACAATGACAATGACAATGAATATTTATTTACAGTGACAGAGGTTTAGATAGGTTTTGAATTACATTTTTTTTTTTAATAATGAATGTTTTTTGAAAGAAAATCGACCACAGAAAATATTTGTTGATCAATATATGGTTTCACAACCTCACACAGGTATTCCTTCGATGATATGAAACTGTCGTTGTACTGAATAGCTATTAGCGACATGTTAGAACCTCATCATATTAGACATGTACAGTGTCAAATAAATTCACAGATGCAACCCCATCACTATATAATCTGTCCTCCACACCTTGTCCACCAACAATTATCTCGACAAGGTGACAATTTTTTCATCCTAATTAATTGTACTTTGAAATAATTTCTTGCCTCTACAAAGTTGAAGTACAAATATGAATTCACTTTTTAAACCATTTTTGAAGGTTAAGAGAGGAGCTTGCACACATGTGACCTGCCATGATGAAATTAGTTGCAAGTCACATAGATCAATATTTTCAGTATTGGCAAAAATGTGAGTGAGGTTAAGATGGCCATTTTATTTTTTTATTTTGCAATGTTCGATAGTTAAACTCTTCTACTTTATCTGGTGCAACTTTAACTGCTATAAATCTTCATTGACATTGCTTTTCTGAAGGAGAGCTAGACGTTGCGTTTGCCAGGAGGTGAGCGAGCCATCATACTTAACAGGAGCTGGCCTCGGGCATCTCTGATGATCTTGCAACATTTTTACTTCCAGAGCTTAGTCAAGATCAGTTTGATGCTGACTTTCTTGATACTGTTTGTGGGAGTAGTTTTGCACTAACAGCCATTGCATTCATCTTCCTTTCCTCAAATCATACTCCTTTTGCTCAGCATTGCATGTTTGTTGACATAGCAAACGTTACAAACAATGGTCCTCCATCCGTTATCCATGTTATCAGTTTTCCATCACTCGAAGCAATACAATTCAAATTATTATTGAAAATTCTCATGGGACCAACCCGCATCATGCGTTGTTTCACCCATACAATGGTTCAAACAAATCTTGTCAATGTTAAACATTATATCATGGCTTCCTCAATATGGCAATATTCCCACATCTGAGTGGCTCTTTTGAACATACTTTCACAATTTCATATATGGATATAAATTATTCTGTTTGACCTAGTTTTACAACAATGCTGGCTGATAAGCTCTTCGCCTCCTCCCAGTTATAACCTTTATCACTGCCAAAGAGAGCATGGCCGAAATGGAGGTATTGAAGTTGATTCTTTCAAATCACATTGACTCTATTACTTCATATTTATCTTTCAAACACTTCTTCTTATATGCTTTTTCAAAAATAAGGATTAAAAAAAAAACTCAGCGCGTACAAAAATAAGGAAACTACAAAGCCCTAAAAACAACAAACTTTATTTCTTGATCACTTCTCAATTTGTTTGTGGTTGCCATACCCTGCTCAGTGCTCATATATAGATACAGTATAGATTTATTTTCTTTGATCCTGGAAAATACTAATTTGAGGGGAGTTTGACACTTGTCTGGATGATCTAATTGCACTTTCACTTTTTTTTCTCCAAATAGTGGATACTTTCAACCTATGGCAAAATGTTTGGCCTCCGTCTCACTCATGCCGATAGCCATACCTTCGATCTTGTTTTAGTTCACCATATTGATCCGGTGACTAATATTGATTTTAAATACACTTTTTTCTGATCACTCACTTATTCATTTTACCTTTCTTCTGCTGAAACCTTCACATCCATTGAAACTTATATTTAATGCATCATAACATTACTCTCTTAATGATAATCGTTTCAGCAAGAAATTGTCTTCCTCCATTATATTTTCACACATCTAAGAGGATCCAGAACAACTAGTCTCAATTTATAACGGAAAACTTTCAAATACCCTTGATAAAATTCCTTTACCAATTACACAGTTCTGCAAAATTGGCAATATTGCTCCCCAGTTTACCTTTGATATCCATTCTCTCAAACAAGCATGTTGCAGATGAGAATGAAAATACAAACATTCTCGGTTTATCCACTTTGAAATCATCCATTGTCTACCACACCAGCTAAACCACTTGAAAACCTTACCATGAAAAGTGAATTTATATTTGTACTTTAACATTGTTATATTTGCTTGCCTTTACTGAGAACAACTCCTCTAACAACAAGGCTCTGTTCTCAATTCCATTTCTTTGTCTCTCTCACTATCCAGACAAGATGCTGATGCCTTTGATGATAACAAATGCATTCACTGGGCATTTAGCATTAACTTGCTCGAAATCTTAGCATTAACTTTCTTCTTCACTCATACTTCCTTCTGTTTGGATCACTTCTTACTTTTCAGCTAAGATGCTGTTTAATCATTAGAGACAAGGAAAAAAAAATTCCTGACTGGATCCAATCCTATCATATTTGTTTGTTTCCTTGTTTTAAGTTCTCTCTTCAATTCCTTTTTAAACAATCAATTACTCCATTTCATCATCTACTATTCCATTGTTGTTAAAAACAAAAAACCACGACAATTCTAATCCTGAAGAAACCTAAAATGGATACGATCTACCAAATTCCAGACCCATTTCTCTTTTACCCTTCATTTACAAAATTCTAGAATGTGTAATGACAGTCAGCTTCTTGAATACATGTACCAGCATTCTTTTCTAGCACCTTCTCAGTCTGATCGTTTCAAAAAAAGTTTCAAAGCATTGAAACTGTCTGCCATCTTGAAGGTAAATGTCAATGCTGCAAAGAATGCCATGCTGGTCCTTGTCCCCTTATCTTAAAAAAATCTTTCACTCCAGATCGTTAAATTTCCCACTTGATATCTGCTGAAGTCGTTTCAAATGTCAGTGTCACTATGGACTCAACACTTTCCTGCATTCTGTACTCCATTAAAATATGTAAATTTATGTTCTTCCCTTGCTCAAATCCACCCATGCTTCAACTAAAAGGACTACTGAGAATTTGTTTTTTATCGGACTACTTATCTGCTTCTTCACTCAAACCATTACAAGGTGCACAGTATACGTTAGCTCAGCTCGTAGTTCATGGTAGTAAGTTTCATCAGGTCCTTAAAACACCTCACTGACTGCCAATACAGCAGCATTTAGATAATTACAATATCACTTGGTAACCCTTAAAGCCAAAAATATAATTGATGCCCTGCCTGCATTTCTTACCCATTCTCACCTTTCACCCCTGCAAGAATACTCTGGTCTGACAACAGGAATCAATCCCTTGGTGGTTCCTCGTACTCAGATTCAATTACTCAAAGATTCTTAGCAGTTTCTCATGTTTTTTTTCATGATTTTGGTTGTTCCTAAAATATTTTTGGGGATTCAGCATTCTTCAAACACGCCCCTCAACAGTATAACTTGATTAATTATAAAATGCACAGCCTCATAAACTAAGGTTTTCAATCTTTCTTAAAATACCATCTTTTGAGAGTTGCTTTGATATGTGTGTGTGTGTGTGTGTTTGTTTGTATGTGTGTGTGTGTGTGTGTGTGTGTGTGTGTGTGTGTGTGTGTGTGTGTGTGTGTGTGTGTGTGTGTGTGTGTGTGTGTGTGTGTGTGTGTGTGTGTGTGTGTGTGTGTCCATGCAATAACTTTTTTTTACCATTTGAGCTTTTGTCATCAAATTATTCTGAACAAAGCCTTATTCTGAGAATATAGAGAACATTACTAAATAATTGGGTCAAAATGTCAAAGGGCAAAGTCGCGGTGAATAGAAATGGACATGATGGCCCGTCTACCACACGGTGCAAGATGTCAAGTTTTGTAATCACTTCCATCTTTCTTCTTTTTTTTTTAACCATTTCAGCTTTTGTGATCAAATTTTCCACAAACCTGCATTTTGAGAATTTGGAGAAGATTAAAATAAAATAAAAAAATTTTTTAGATGTTGTTTTCATCATTTAGTTTGAGTACAAAGTGGACACAGATGGGCTTTTGCATTTTGAGATGCTTTCTCATTTAAACTTTTATTAACTTTTATTCATGTAAAGTGCTTGGAAATTTTAGACAAATGAAAAGCACTGTATATGCAATAATGCAGGTTAAGTGGTGCAGAACATTATTGCCTCATCCTAAGCTAACACCAATTGTTTGAGAATTCACTTTGAGATTGTATTCTGAAATGAAACGAATTTTAAAAGTCATCAAGTTGTGCCATTGAAGGGTCTCCAGCAAACCAAGTTGATTTAGCATTCTTCAGGGTTTTCCTGAAGAAAGAAAACGAACTTGCAAATTCTCACCACGATTTCTGGCTAACTTTACTGCAATGGGGCTGTTGTTATCGAGCAGACATAAGGACATATATTTTATGACACGGAAAACACTGTGATACTCAGAATGTCAGGAGTTGTAACCTGATTTGCTGATACGTGGTGGAGGAATTCAACCGGCTGATTGCCAATTAATTTGCTGATCCCTCACCATCAAACAGTGAAAGGAGCAGGGATGGGAGTTAACCATGACAAAATGCCTAATTTTTCCTGTCGATAATTATTGTTATGCTCATACTGCCAACATCAGGTCCTGCCAATGACAGCTGCAAGGAAGGCGGTAATGATGATTTGACGTTTTTAAATATTCTGCGAATTTCAAGATCATAAATATAAAAATAATAATCTTTGAGATTAAAATGAGTGAAATGTAACATTGCCTTAAATAAATGATAAGCATCAAAAGTAAATCAATCATACAAATTAGTTAAGATTCATTCATGACTACACAACACATTAACCTGAGGACCCACTGATTCCACCTGCAGTAATTCAAATATCAACGTTAAAAAGTCTATTAACATGACATACATTGCATAGAACTGACCCCAAAAATACGTAACAAATATTAATTATGCCGTTATGTAACTAGCATGAGATTGTATCATTATATTCGGCAGAAACTTGGGGAAAACTACCTTTTGTAAGTGTGCAAGATTTCATGGAGATATACCTACATTACAGATGCCCATTGTTGAGGTGAGTGCTTACAATGAAGTACGTTGTCTTTAATGGTCAGTTTCTACATTTCACATTTCTGATAATTCCCAACATATTTGCTCACAAGGTGAGAAGTGCATATGCTATCATTTTAAATCTCATGTTCTGCAGTGTTGGTAAAAGCAGAGATCTCTAAAATCGTTTTATGGGACTTCTGACTCATTTTGTCATGGCAGGTTACAAATATCAATCATATACTAAGATGAAGACATTAGGAGAAATCACTTTACTTTTAAATTAATTACAAGTTTATTAGAAAGCAAAGGACGCATACACAATGAATATAGGATTTGAAACTGGAATCCCTGCAATAAATGGGAACAATCATTCTAAATGGGAATTTGTTAAACATACATGTGTACGCCACGAATACAAGCTTCACCCATGAACCCCCAAACTTCGCTCACTAAAAAAATCAAAAATCTTACAACAAAAGATGTTTCTCAGCAATGAATGCGTAAATGCCGAAACTACAAGGGGGATGTGGGTGAGTCATGGTGTTGATGGATCATGAGCGATGGCAGATAAGGATAAAGATGCATGACCATTGTTGATGAATGAAATGTGAAAGTTTATTAAAAGGAGATGTGGATATTAAGTAAGATCAAATTAATAATAAGAATGGAATTAGTACATGGGCGATAAGTGAATTCATGCTCAGATGATGAAGTAGGGCTAAAGAGAAATTTTATAGCTTCTTAGTGCCAGAATGAAATTCCAGAAGATACCAGACGAGAGAGATGCCAGAATTAAAATTAAATTGAAATTAATACTTTAAAACAATGAAAAAAAAAAGAAAGAAAAATACATCGCCACAAATCATTTGGGCATACTGAAACCCACTTGCCCTCAAACCGCTCCCCCTCCCACAACGCGAATCCACATCCGTAATAAATAGAATGGCCCCAATGGAAAAAAAAATTAACGGCATGATTATGCTATTTCCTTTCACTTATTTATTTCATTACATCCTCTTAGAACATAAAATATATGTTCATTATATTTCCCCAAAGAAAACGTGATTTTTTGCTTAAGACCAAGCACAGTATCATTTCATCAATCTACATTGAGAACCACAACAGTTTTGTTTTTTATAAGCATCTAAAATGAATCATAAAAAGTTAATTATAGTAATTTAGAACATTCAAACTATTATAGGATTGAGTTTTATGATACACTTTTGGCTTTTTCGTCTTTGGTTCCAAGTTCCACAAACATTTTCTCCTGTTGTGTATATCTTATCTTTTATTGGCATTTGGTCCCTCAAGAGAAGGATTTCCATTCAAAAAACGCTTTTGTAAAAGAAGGGCAAACATGTACAATGTAGTGAAGGGTGCTTTGTGGTCGAAATAAAAGAATAAGCAAAGGAAGATGCCGAGAGTATTTTATAAATCCCTACGTGTATGTGGCACATTTACCTACCATAGCTCCTTGGCTGCCAGCTTTGCCATCTGCTCCAGAATGACCCTGATGTAAGGCACAGTCAAAGATGAGTTGGAAAATCATCATTTGTTCCAAAATACAATTGCTAATTATGCACTACGGTTGTAACTATCTTCTCACTAATTCAGTGAAGCTTCCTATTCTGCAAGCTACATGTTTTCTGGCCCAAAGAAACAAGTTTTCCAACATCTGAATGATTTGCCAATTGTGTGAAGAAAACATCCTGCCCATGGCTGGTTTATCCATTGATCTAACATATCCATTGATCCATTGAGCATATATGATCTCACTACAACAAGCCAAAATCAATATTTAATCATGAGGAAGATAAATTGCAACAAAAAAATACTCAGGTGAGCAGATAACATCTTATTCCATAGATTAATACACTTGCTCTGTACTATTCAACCATTATATCACATTTCCAGGTTTCATGCAAACTCACCTTGTTTTTGATGGATATCCAGTCTTAATTATTCCATGCAAGCAGCTAATTTAATGTGATTCTGGTGAGACTCCTGGTCTTTGCACCTAAAACTTTATTTTATTTATTTTTTTTACAATCCCTTTTGTGCCGTAAAGGGCTGCCGAGGGCTACAATAGGGCTGCCGAGGTAGTTTCATTGGCAAGGAGTACATTCCTGGATGTGTCATCACTCTGATGCAGATTACCGACCTCAGAAGGATGACAGGTTGAGTCAACCCCACTTGGTGTTTATTCAACGGGGAAAAAAAGGGCTATAACTCAGGAGCTTTACGTCCCAAGCCAGCCAACTTAACTACTAAGCTCGCATCAGGCTTTTACCTTAGACTTTTTCGCTATTTTGTTACACTTTTATTAATCGAAAAATCACGATTCTTCACGCTCATACAATTTTAAAGAAGTAACAAAAATCATCATTCTAAAAATGTAATAACTTGTCGTCCATACCTAAAATCTATAACCTGTAATCTGAGATGATGTCAAGCTGACCTAATTTTGGAGGTTATCTCAATAATTGAGCTCGTAGGTACTAACTACCATTAACCAATATTGTTATTGAGATGACAGATTATAGCTGGACATTCTACCATGATGCGCTTTCTTGACACTCCAAAGACAACAAAATTACACAATATCTGGCAAATCGAAGTTAATATTTGGAAATTTGATTGTTTATTTAATTGAATTATTTTGCATTCTTCTTGCTCCAACCAGACTTTCTTGCAATATATCACTCACAAGTTTATACCGCCAGAGTTTAGTCATCTGATCACCACATTAATGTCTTCGCAGATCTTGGCCGTCTATCCCTCTGCAGTCTTTTTTTTGTACACATTGTCGAAGCTTGTATAAGAGCTAACACACAGAACATATAACAAAGGGAACAGGAGGCAAGAGAGGTGGGAGAGGGGAACAGAGAAGCACAAAACCATGGGGAACAGAGACATTAGGAGATCTGTGGAAGGGAGAGGGATGTGGTGGGGAACACGGGGTATACAAGATGGACATTACAGGGACTTTCAGGAAGGAAAGCAGAGAATTTGAAGGAGGTGGGTTTGGGGTGGATTAACAGGGGTAGAAAAGGCATTTATCATTAATTAATGGGGCATTTATCCTCATTGTTCCCCAACTAGCCAATTACTTCCTGACTCATTTTCAGTAAATCTCACTTCAGCTTTAAAAATGATGACATGTCTTATATTTAATTTCCCATGCAAAATCATTAATATTCATCCCATTTTCGATTCCTCAAGGCAAACCACATTTTTATGACACTACTGTCATTTTTTATTTGAAAACTAACCCTTCAAAAAAAAAAAGAAGTCAAAATATCTACATTTTATGGATTAAAAATATCAAACAAATGTGCAAAGTTTTCTTAATCACAATAAGAATGGCAGTCTCTGTGAAATGAAATGCTGTGTATTGAAACAAAAATGCTGTGTATTGAGACTTACAATTGGTCCAGTAGGACCAGGAGGGCCAGGGACACCCATCTCACCCATGGATCCAGAAGCACCAGCTATTCCACGTTCACCAACTGGTCCGAGAAACCCCTATCATCAAAGGAGACAGGCAAGAATTACACTCTATGAAATATGAATAAAGGTTCATATGAGTGAAGTCTAAGGCATTTTATTCCTGCGTGAAGGTATACATCAGCTTTTGGAGTCGTCATCTAACATGTGAAAGGGTCCCATTGTAAATATCACAGCCTCAATGAAAAAGGTCATTTGTCTCCTTCAGGGCTCATGTTCAGGGCTCATGTTCCCTGAATTATTACATGTTCACCTGCTTATATAAATGTTAGGATCAATACTTCAATGCAAAAGTGTGAGGACCAACACTTCAATGCCGAATGCTATCCAGGTTCCTCCTGATGACTCCATCTTTGCTCTTTACTTATTCAGGTTCCTTTTCATGACTCAAATGCAGGATTTGATCTTCCATTTGATTATTAGAGAAACAACAACTAATTTAAGCAACGAACTACAAACTAATTACCTCCACCACTGAAGGTGGAAGGAGGTTATATTTTCACCCCTGTCTGTCTGTTTGTGTGCACGATATCACAAAAAGTTGTGGACGGATTTGCATGAAATTTGGTGGGCAGATTGGGTGTTCGACAAGGATGAACTGATTAGATTTTGGTGAAGATCCGAATCCGGTGAGTTGAATTTTTAAAGTGATTCTTCACTATTGAGAGATGGGGCTAAACCGATATATAGCACGATATCTCAAAAAGTTATGAACGGATTCAGATGAAACTTCGGTGGACATGTTGGGTGTGCGCCAAGAACAAATTGGTTAGATTTTTGTGAAGATCTGGATGTGAGAATTTTGCATCTTATGTGATTCTTCACCACTGAGAGATAGGGCCAAAATGATATATTGCATGATAGTCCAAAACGTTGCGGACAGGTTATGACAAAACTTGGTGAAGGGGTTAGGTAGTGACAAGAACAAGCTGATGAGATTTAGGTTAAGCTACAGATGCAGATCCGACCTTTCAGTGGGTAGTACAATGTAAACTGTTCAGCCTGGTAGAGGTATTCGCTCTCCAGAGTGTCGTTCTAGTTTTACTGCTGTCTAGCAAGATAAACTGCAGAAGTTAAATAAAAACAAATAAAACCATTTATGGAGAGGATTAAAAAGACAAACCAGAACACCAGGGTTTCCAGCTGTCCCAGCAGACCCAGCAGCACCAATAGAGCCCTACAAACAAAAAATAAAAGAGAAAAACAGATTGCACTATTGTTCAATGATAGTGCATAACTGTCTCCAAGTATTAATGGCACATTGATAGTTTAAAAGTTTGTGCTTTTGCAATAATTAGTATGGGGTTATCATGTGTTGTGGGTGTTTACAGGCATATCAACTTCAATATTTTTCTCATAAATTGCTGCAGTCGTTTCAGATATTTCAGTAAAGTAAGTTAATCTAGAATCCCACGACGGCCCATATTTACAAAGCTGTATCTTTTATAGGATCATCAATATACTGTTGACTTAAAAGTAGGCATAGCCATGAATGATGCAAACTTACAGCAGGGCCTTTAGGTCCGTGCAGCCCGTCAGAACCACGAGGACCCTGCACAAACAGTAAAGCATAGTTTACTTGTAGCATGATGACGATATCCATGATGAAAATATAATTGACCTTCCATATACTTTTATCAGTGCATGCTGACCAAATTAATGACAAAATGTTAACAAAAGAAAGTATTTTTTGTTTGTTTGTTGATTATTATTATTATTATTATTATTATTATTATTATTATTATTATTTAAACAGGGTTAATTTGTCTTCCATTCTATCAATACATGTTCGTTGGTATTTTCATTCATGTTGATAATAAAAAAAAGTCATGATTTTGTGTTCTTTGTACAAACCAAAGTAATTTGAAACATGCCTTCAAAATTAAACTTCTGAAACAAAGATTACTTCAGGGATAGATGTCATGTCAATTTTTATCTTTGTTTATGACTCCACCCTCTGCCAGAACATCTTCCATCCTTCAGATAGGCAATCAGCAGCCTCTTCCCTCTCTGCAGACCTTGTTATAATCATGAGCTGTTCAAACACTTGGACTAAGTCTTTCAATCAAGAGAAATCCTCCACACTCACTGTCTCTCTCTGAAAGGACAATCTGGCAAACCCTCCCATCTACTTTCTTAATGATCCTCTTTAAGAAGTTCAGTCTCTCAAACTCTTGGGTCTCACTATCAGCCATGGTTTTTCTTGGGCAAACCACATGCCTCAGTTGGCCTCCAAACTCTACCGCCTCCTTTCTGGTCTTGTACCCTCTGCTCTTTCTATGCTTTGCTCTCTTCCTCCCCCCCCCCTCCCCCAGGTTTCTGCAAGACACACAAGGTCTGCAAACAATCCTGTTCTGGTGAATCTTCCACATTCTCTTCAATCTCATTCTTCCTCCTCAGGTTTTCAAGACAGCTGTTCATCTCAGATCTGATCCAAAACCATGATCTTTTATACCCCTGTTAACTCTCCCCACGTCCACCTCTTCAAACTTTCCTGTTTTGCTTTCTGAGAGTTTGAGCTGTATCCATCTTGTCCACACCATTCTTCCTCACATCCCCTATCCTCATAGTCTCTCAATTTTGTCCCTCAACCCTGCTTTTGCATGTTTCTCCCTATCCTTCTGCTGTTCATTTTGTTCTGTAGCATCCCGATCTGTTTGATGTTCTCGCTCCTCCACGAGCCTCAACTCTGTATGAAAAAAAAAATATGTAGAAAATTTGGTCAATATGGTGTCACTTCTGTTAAACTGCTGTTAGATTTTATTCACAGGCATAGTTCCCAAAATATAGTGCTTTAGATTGCCAACAACTTCATTTGTTTGTCTCAATGAAAAGACATTCAATTAATTTTGTCAAGACATTATCGTTCAAGGCATTTTATTTATTTTGATGGATGAAATCAACAGGACTTTGATTATGTGATAACCGCCATGGGAAGTATCGAGAAACTGATATTGCAGGTGTTAACCCTTCATCAGAACAAAAATGCTGACATTCAGGGCTGACCTCTTTTACTCTGAGGAAGGGTTAATGCCTGAAATGTCAGCTTGTCCTTCCTTCCATTGCAGTCAGCATACCTAAAATCAACATCCTGTCGATTTCATCCATTGTTCTGCCAGTCTGCCAAAGTAAATCGACACTATCCTTCACAAACTACACTAGTTCTTCACCCTTTTATTTCTTTCGATTTGTTTTCCAGTTTTTTCTTCCATTGCAACTTCTTTCCCTTGCGATTTCTACGGACGGTATATTCCCTCTTTTGCTTGCTTCTACAATTGCAAGTAATTTCATTTTTTATTTTTAGCACTTCCTTTCATCACGTTCGCATGCTTTATGGTTTGAACAAAATTTTTTTTTGCATAATGGATGTATCAGCACTGTTTGATCTTCAGCAAGGAAAATCAAGTCTGTAACAGTGCATTCCAAGACTCGTGTTGAATTAAATTTTTGCAAACACGCGACATATTTACGTCCTGCCTCTTTTAAGTGGTAATTTATAGTTATTCTTCATTACGAACTATCTTATTGCATAATACATGCCACTGGTACTGCAACTTTGTGGATACTCAACATCACTGATGAATCGCCAATAAGCAGATAGTGATATTGGCACGGTGGTTTAACGATTTACGTACTGTACCATTACTGTGGCTTTCATTTATATCATGCTTGATTTTCAAAAAAAAAACGATTATTGACTTGTTTGAGTGATGGAGAAAGTGGCTTTGAGAGCTTTCTTAACTAGTTAAGGAAATCTTTAACACACAGGTTCATACATAGTCATCAGTTTGAATCTGAATAAATTCATCAATATCTTTGAGCAGATTCCATCCAGCTACAGTTGGCAATAATGGGAAGTACTGAAACTGCAGAAACTGATTTGGTGATTCTGGGATAATAGGGAAGTAGTCGGTGTGGTGCATGATCAAGATTCTAGACTTTCACTGTATTCCAAAAAAAGATCAGATTTGGTAATGCAAACATCAAATTAAATGATTTTTACTGCTTGTTCCAATTGTTTGTTATTTCTTCTCAAATAAATGACTAAAATTTGATTGTTTTTGATAAAAGGGTGTAACATCAAGCAAAATAAATTAAAAGTTAAAAATTGAGAATTGAACAAAAAAATTGACAATAATTATTCATCCAAAATACATCATCAAAAGGTCTGCCATGCATCAACAAAGAAGGCAGCCCATTGTTTTGAATGTGAGGTTGTTTGATTTTGGAGATAAAAATAAAGAAATAATAGGTGATGATAAGTTGATTTAATTTTCACAACATTATTTACATTCCACATAAATTTTGACGTTGGATCAGATGTAGTAAAATAATTATTTTGATTATTTTGGTGTATTATGCAGCTCAGAAAATCTGTGTAAAAATTGAATAAATCTCTAAATACTTGTATTAATGGAAAGCACTTGATGAGAACAAAAGAAATTCAAAGAAAATAATGCAAATTCAAATTTGACATAATTTTGATAGTCTCCAGAACATTTTGATTCAAATTAAAAACATGACACTGCAGTGAATCAAGATAATTGTTGCCTAATGTAATTCAGTTGACCTTTTTATTTTTGGTAAGAGCAAATATTTCTGAAAATAACTCCAATTAACCAGACAAGGGTTATAGATCTCGGGTCTGGTGGGTTGTTAATCCGTACACAGATATCTTCACCCATTAATATGTATGATGGAGTGATCAAAAAGAGAAGCTACAGCACATAAACTTTCTCTGCATAATTGCACATCTTTGAAATGAAAGCAAATTGTAAAAATACAAACACTAATGAGGCACACAAAATCGCTTTTTCTGGACGTGGAATCGTACATGGTCTCCAATTCCACCAAATGATATTACTTATATCTCTCAGGTAACAAAGGATCATAGAGGCGAGTTTTCTTCGTCACTTACAGTATGTGTTGATCGTGTTACTGATTAACTCTATGCCACAGCCGTTTTAAAAGCCAGATAAACCTTTTAGCCAAATGGCATTGCTTGACTCGTCTTTTGTACTTTTCACAGTAGCTCAAAGTCAGCTTCTCGATGAGTGATGTTGCAAAGTGATGTTACAGCGACGCTGGAAGTTTGGCTTGCCCCAGGAATAGAGGAGCATCATTTTCGCAAATATTAATCATAAATCAAACGATTTAGAGATAATTCATGTTAACACAATTCCTAATGATTGCTTTAACTGATAATTATGGAAATTGCGAATGCCAAAATACACTAATTCTGAGAAAAAAAATCTTCTGTTTTCCTTGACCAAATGATGTGAAATTACGCACAAACAACGAAAAGAAATGTTTGAACAAACTAAACCTACATTTTCTTTCAAGAATGCAACTGTGAAATCTTGTTTTTACAGAGCAGCTGAACAGCAATTAAGCCATGATGACCTCACGTATCTTACCTCAGGTCCTGGTGAACCTAAATGCCCCCGAGGACCGGAGGAACCTTGTGCACCCTGCGAGCGAAAGAGTTCCGCAAAGAGCATTAGTGAATATAAATCAGCAATAACAAAATTACCCATTAATACTGTATCCAATTTTATATTTCATGGTAAATACAAAATTACTTCAGGGAAATATTATGCTGTAGTGAGGCCCATCTTTCCTGTGTTATTAAACTTTACTGTGAACTTGGGAAAAGGGCAACTCACTTATTTGCAGGTATTTAAAAAGAAAGGACTAAAGAATAAATCTTTTGTTATTGTGTAATCAAATTTACCATTTCTGGTCACACACACACACACACACACACACGATAAAGTGTAACCCACTTTTTCAATAAAATTACATTGTAAAAATATTTGTCAAGCAGGCATGGGTTGTGTTCACAACAAAAGCGCACAATATTAGCTTGCCAGCACACATGCTGCCTCTACACCACTCAGGGATCCTGAAAAGGAGAGAGGCAGCAACATGCTGCACTTCCACAAGTAAATGAGCAAGGAAATGCTTGCATATCCATCAACATAATCCATATTATATTGCGTCAGTTGTGATGTTGGAAGGTGGCTTTATCCCAACACCCTAAAAACATTGCATGCTTTTGCACATGGCTAGAAATTATCTGGGAATCAAATATAAAATAATAGATATAAGTGCCAGAGCCGGAGTATTAGCCTGAGGAAGTTTGTGGACCATGAATGAAATGTCAGCTTTGGATAAGTCTGCTCTTTACTGTTTTGTGGTGGTCAAAATCGGTGGAGTATAAATCATTACTAATTGTTAGTTAGCTGTGCCTTTGTCTAGACAATGATAATTCCAGCCACCATGACTCAATGCGATATATATGTGTAAATCACATTGGGTCAATATATGTATGTATGGATGTATGGATGTATGGATGTATGGATGGATAACATATACCTTACATACATATGTACAGTACATACATTGGTGCAATAGCTTAGAGGTCACCTGTGTGATTTCACATAAAGAGTAATGCATGCTTGTATCTGCCATCCCTTAGATGGACATTTTACTGGATATCCCAACTGCAAGCATTAGTTCATGGATGTTGAAGATCCCACATTTCCACCGTACTGGTTATTTTCAAGTTTACTGGTTATGTAACAAACAATATTAAGCATACCGAGTCCCAGACATGAGCCTCAATATTCCACCTGGTATGCAGGCAAGTGGGGGCTGGTAGGGTGACCTTGAGGTATTCACACTTGACTCTAAGCTGTCTTGCCTGGGTTTGAATCCCGAACCAACTATAAACGGCCAACGCAGTGTTTCATAGGCAGGGCGATTCATCAATGTGTGTGCCGTCCCTAGGATGGGCGTTAAATGGGTGTTTCATCTGCCAGCATTGGTTGGTGAATGTTAAAAATCTCACCGTGTCCTTTGCAAAGAGGAAAGTCCTTTGCAAAGTCCTTTGCAAGCTATCGCCAGCACCCTGAACAAATTACAGATTCCTGCCCAAACTACTGCTGGGAGACTGTTGGGAAACCACCAAGCATGACCATAAGCAGAACCAATGCTCTTTGTAACACAGAGTATGGAGAGTATGGAGAGTATGGAGAGAGAGAGAGAGAGAGAGAGAGAGAGAGAGAGAGAGAGAGAGAGAGAGAGAGAGAGAGAGAGAGAGAGAGAGAGAGAGAGAGAGAGAGAGAGAGAGAGAGAGAGAGAGAGAGAGAGAGATGGATAGTGAGAGTGAGAGTGAGAGTGAGAGTGAGAGAGAGAGCAAGTTTATTTAATTTGTATTTTAATGGAATTTGTGAGTGAGTAGGCTTGGTTTGTATACGAGTAGGCATGGTGTTGCTTGCCATTGAGCGTCTCATATTTGTTGAAGTTGGGAACAGGCATGATGTGATGGGATTTTGAGGAGGTTTATGAGTGATGCAGCATTATTTGTATGTCTTTCCAATTGTGTTTGCCTTACATAATCCAATTTTTCTCGAGGAGGTGTGTATTTTATCGGTCACCCACATGTTAAAAGCTCGATGCCCCAAAATCTAGCTCACAATGCATGTTTACTCAGTTAATTAATTTAACTTACTCAGTTAAATTATGCAACCAGCTTGTCAGTATGCACTACCCATCTACTGTCCAGGGAATCCATAAAGGAGGGGGGAAGCGATGTGGTGCGACCCCAGAAGTACACGAGCTTTGGTCATGGCTATAATGTTCTGCATCACCTGAGACTAATGATTAATTGGCACACAATATTCAGGAATGACAGCATTCCAAGATATAAGGATCATTTGTGTATGGAATTTCCTGCACTGCCCATGAATTAAAAACTCACTTCAACACTGCCTTCAATCATTTGTGATGAGGCTATAGCGTGATGATCTTTACAGCATGATATGATGCATGGATGTTGAACAAGTGGATCATAGTCAAATGCAATTATTTCCTGAGTTGTTTGTAGGGTAACATTTTCATTACGAACATAGGTAGCCTTTGCTTAAAAAACAAACAAAAAAGGAAACAAATATGTACGGAAAGAAAACTTTCATCGCAGAAAGTATGGGAATTTGATTGTCCAAAACAGCAAAACCTGGAAACTGCGCAAAACCGTGTGACAACTGACTCTAAGTCATAACATGTGACACACACACAACTTGTTTTCAAAACATATACCTTGGCTTTGCATTACTGCTGCCTCAAGGAGGCCACGAGCAGAAATGTGGCACATTGGTCAATTTTCCAGATAAAATGCTGGTAGCCTAACCAGTTGTG
>NC_140963.1:19960949-19963449 GCF_056783735.1 Eptatretus burgeri
GGAGAGCGGGAAAGCGGGCTCTCCTGTCTCCAGCTAAATTCACGGGAATCGGTCCAGGGGTGAGAGGAGCGACCCCCGATTCCCTCCAAATTACGAGCGATTCAAATTAACCCTTTACGAGAAATAAAATGGCGTCTCAAGGCGAGCGGGTGCCGGGTGGATTAGGTATGTGTCATAGTAATGTAGAATCCATGGTCCAGGATCAAATCCCCGTGCAGGAAATGTTGGTTGTGCAGGAACACGAACTCCCCCAACTGAACCCAGAGCCCGAAATAGGTGCGGCGGCGGCCGCGGTGTATGACACCCCCACCCTTCCTCCGTCAAAACCCTTCCCTGGCCCCCAGCGAAACCGTGACCGATAATAGCGGATCGGTCCTGCCAGGGCAGGTGACAATGCGGCAGATTATGGAACTGTGCAGAGGATAAATGACAAACTGGATTACATGAAAAACGAAATAAAAGGCATGAACGAAAAAATGGAAGCAAACATGAAGGAAGAAATGAAAGAACTGCGGGGTGAGACGCAGAACATGGGCCGAAGCCTGCAGGCGGGCATGAAGGCAGTAACCAGGGAGCTCAAAATGGCGACGCCACGTGTGGGAGCAAACGAGCTGGGAGGGAGTGCAACGGCTGTCGGGCCCGCGGTGGAGGCGGGTAAGGAGAAAATAATTCGGGGGGCGTGTTGGGCGAGACTGGTAAAGGTGATGGAGAGAGCAACAGTGACGGTGACCGAGAGGGAAAAACTAATTAGGGTGACGGAGACGTACACAAGGGAGACAAGAGACGAGGTGAAAGGAATTGAGAGGGAGAGAAAAGAACAATTAAGACGGAAAGCAAGGATGAGGTACGCGGAGATCATGAAAGAGCAAGGAGTGAAACAGAGGGAAGGACGGGAGCGACTTAAGGAGAAAGCAAGGTTGACCTACGTAAAGATAAGGGAAAGATGCCAGAAAGAAGCAGAGACTAATAGACACGAGGAGACAACAGAAACTAATAAATGCAAAGAGACACGGGAGATAGAGGGTGAATTGGACGGGGTTAGAGACGCACACACACACGGAGTTGGTGGAGGACGATGAGGGTGAGCTCGCAGAGCGTGTAAGGACCCAGTGCGAGCAGCTGGATGGCCTCCTCCAGGAACGAGGGGAGGGAGTATGCCCCCTTGAGGCGACTCACGACCAGGTGGGTTCGGTCGTGCTTTGCGAGGTCGAGGGGAGGAGTGCTGTGGACGGGTGCACGCCGAGCTTGGGGGGTATAGAGGCCCCGGAGACCCTTGTGGGGACACAAATCCCCAGTGTGGTTGTCCCAGTGTGTGGGGTGCAAGGTGTGAGTGCGTCCCCGTGTGTGTGGAAGAGACCCCGTGTGTGAGTGGTGTGGTGGTAAGTGTGCAGAAGGGCGTGCTTCCCAGCACGCCGTGTGTGGATGAGACACCGCGGGCGAGTGCCCCCGCGTGTGTGAGTAGTATGGTTTGTGTGAGGGAAATGGCATGCGTGAGTGAGTGGCCGAGTGTGAGAGAGACAGCGTGTGCAAGGTCGCTGTGTGTGAGGGAGATGTCGGTCGGCATGTGTGAGCATGCAGCCACATCTCCCGGTGTGAATGTGAGTGCAATGGAGTGGTGTGTGAGCGTTGTAACACGCAGGTGTGCGTGGGTGGAATGGAGACGACGACGGCGACATGTGAGGGACAAAAGCCGAGTAGCGGCTGCAGCTGTTTCGGGAACCGTGCCGGGTTCACCCAGCAGCGAGCGCGAGGTCCGTGCTGTGCAACGCACGAGGCCCCCACATGCTCGCTTGCGAGAGTGAAGTTCCGGTCCGGAAACGCACGCGGTGGATTTGCCGATCCCGCGGACGGACAAAGTTTAGGCAGGATTACGGATTTGGACCGGACGGGTTCTCCACGCGGGCGTGTGTGTTAAGCTCCAACGGGCAGAGCACATGTGTTCGCGTGGGGAACCCCTCGAGACGTGGGGCTTGTGGTTTTTTTTGATGCGCCGGGTGACGTCATGGCTGCGTGTGTGGTTGGAATCCGGCAGGAGGGTGAATCCCTGCCGGATGGTTCCGTCCAAGTGGGACGAGGGACGCGAACAGCTGCCATGACGTCACGCCAAAGGTGCGCGGCTGTGAATTGCCATGCTGGTGCACAGGTTGCGAGTTTCCGCGCTGGTGCTGCGCATGTGGAAAAAAAAGAAAGAAAAGCAAGCCTCGCTTTCGGGTGAACAGGATACCCGGGCAAGGGGTGGAAGACCCCCTAACCTGGGCACAGGATGGCACTAGTTAGGGGGAAGGGTGAGCTTAGTTAGACCAACTTCATGGGGCAGGGGTAAGTCATCATGGAGTCCGTGGAATGGATTAGTTAGAGGGATTGTAGTCAGATTTAGGATTGGGAAATGGATTATGGGAATAATTTAGAAGACAGTGACAGACTTTGGATGAGTAGAGGGGACGTAGTTTAGCTACGTAGTGTTAAAAGGAACGTGCTCCTAGTATAAGGGATGACGTGG
>NC_140963.1:19970949-19975949 GCF_056783735.1 Eptatretus burgeri
GATGAGTGTGAAGTTGGAAATTGAAGGGGTGATGATGAATGTCATCAGTGCATATGCCCTGCATATGGGGTGTGAGATGGAGTATAAAGAAGATTTCTGGAGGTAGTTAGATGAAGTGGTGGAGAGTGTATCCAAGGATGAAAGAGTGGTGATTGGAGCAGATTTGAATGGGCATGTTGGGGAAAGGAATAAAGAGGATGAGGAGGTGATGGGTCGGTATGGTCTCAAAGAGAGGAATGTGGAAGGGCAAATGGTGGTAGAGTTTGCAGAAAGAATGGAAACGGCAGTGGTAAATACGTATTTCAAGAAGAAGAAGGAGGAACACAGGGGGACGTACAAGAGTGGAGAAAGTGCACACAGGTTGATTACATCTTACGCAGGAGATGCAACCTGAAAGACATGTGAGACTGGAAGGTAGTGGCAGGGGAGAGTGTAGCTCGACAGCATCGTTTGGTGGTATGTAGGAAAATTTTGAAGGTGAGGTTGAGGAAGAGAGTGGGGGCTGAACCAAGGACCAGATGGTGGAAGCTGAAGGAGGAAGACTGTTGTGTGGAATTTAGGGAAGAGGCGAGACAGGTGTTGGATGGATGGTAAAGATGGGTGGGATGATTGGGCAACTGCAGCAGAAGTGGTGAGGGAGATAGCTGGGAAGGTACTTGGTGTGACATCTGGACAGGGGAAGGAAGATAAGGAGCCATGGTGGTGGAACGAGGAAGTACAGGAAAGTATAAAGAAGAAGGGGTTGGCAAAAAAGAAGTGGGATAGTCAGAGAGATGAAGAAAGTAGGCAGGAGTACAAGGAGTGGCGGCGAAAGGCAAAGAGGGAGGTGGCAAAGCTAATAAAAAGGAATATGACGAGCTGTATGAGAAGTTGGATACAAAAGAAGGGGAAAAGGATTTATACCGATTGGCAAGACAGAGGGACCGAGCTGGGAAGGATGTGCTGCACGTTCGGGTGATAAAGGACGCAAATGGGAATGTGCTGACGAGCGAGGAGAGTGTGTTGAGAAGGTGGATTGAGTACTTTGAGGAGCTGATGAATGAAGAAAATGAGAGAGAGAGAAGGTTGGAAGAGGTGGAGATAGTGAATCTGGAAGTGGGGTGGATCAGTAAGGATGAAGTGAGGACTGCTATGAAGAAGATGAAAAGTGGAAAGGCAGTTGGCCCAGATGGTATACCAGTGGAGGCATGGAAGTGTTTAGGAGAGATATCAGTGGGGTTGTTAACCAGATTGTTTAATAAAATCTTGGAAAGTGAGAGGATGCCGGAGGAGTGGAGATCAAGCGTACTGGTTCTGATTTTCAAGAACAAGGGTGATGTGCAGAGCTGTGGAAATTACAGAGGGATAAAGTTGTTAAGCCACACCATGAACTTGTGGGAAAGAGTCGAGGAAGCGAGGTTGAGAGGAGAGGTGATGATCTGTGAGCAGTAATATGGTTTTATGCCAGGAAAGAGCACCACTGATGCGATGTTTGCTTTGAGAATGTTGATGGAGAAGTATAGGGAAGGCCAGAAGGAGTTACATTGTGTGTTTGTGGATTTAGAGTAAGATTACGATAGGGTGCCAAGAGAGGAGCTGTGGTATTGTATGAGGAAGTCGGGAGTTGTAGAGAAGTATGTGAGGATCGTGCAGGATATGTATGAGGACAGTGTGACAGCGGTGAGGTGTGCCTGGAGAGAAGGAGAGAAGGGGAATGGAGAGAAGGGGAATGCTAGTCAGTTGGAGTAAGACGAGGTACATGTGCGTAAATGAGAGGGAGGGTGGTGGTATGGTGGGGTTGCAAGGAGTTGAGATGGGGAAGGTGGATGGGTTTAAATACTTGGGATCAACTGTCCAAAGTAACGGAGAGTGTGGTGGAGAAGTGAAAAAGAGAGTGCAGGCAGGATGGAATGGGTGGAGAAGAGTTGCAGGAGTGATTTGTGACAGAAGGGTAGCTGCAAGAGTGAAGGGGAAAGTATATAAGATAGTGGTGAGACCAGCTATGTTGTATGGTTTGGAGGTGGTGGAGCTGACACAAAGACAGGAAGCGGAGCTGGAAGTGGCAGAGTAAAAGATGCTGCCTTCTCGTTGGGAGTGATGAGGATGGACAGGATTAGGAATGAGTATATTAGAGGGACAGCGCAGGTTGGACGGTTTGGAGACAAAGTGAGAGAGGTGAGATTGAGATGGTTTGGACATGTGCACAGGAGGGAAGCAGAGTATATCGGGAGAAGGATGCTGAGGATGGAGCCGCCAGGTAGGAGGAGAAGAGGAAGGCCAAATAAAGGGTTCATGGATGAGGTGAGGGTGGACATGCGAGTGGTTGGAGTGTCAATGAAGATGTGGAGGACAGAGCGAAATGGAGACAGATGATCCGCTGTGGCGACCCCTTATGGGAGCAGCCGAAAGAAGAATATATATATATATATATATATATATATATATATATATACATATATATATATATATATACATATATATATATATATATATATATACATATATATATATATACATATATATATATATACATATATATATATATATATATATATATATATATATATATATATATATATATATATACATATATATATATATATACATATATATATATATATACATATATATATATATACATATATATATATATATACATATATATATACATATATATATATATATATACATATATATATACATATATATATATATATATATACATATATATATACATATATATATATATATACATATATATATACATATATATATATATATATATATATATATATATATATATATATATACATATATATATATATATATATATACATATATATACATATATATATATATATACATATATATATATATATATATATACATATATATATATATATATATATATACATATATATATACATATATATATATATATATATATATATATATATATATATATATATATATATATATATATATATATACATACATATATATATATATATATATATATATATATATATATATATATATATATATATATATACATTGTTGTGGATTCTCACCACTCCGGCGTGCGAGCGACCGCTTTTTGCTAATTGCGGCCGTGCGCCCACCGACCGTGGCAATCCTCGTCGCAGCTTTCGGATCAACGCCGAAATCCAGCTACGGGTGTGTTCTTAATCACACCGTAAATCAGCCAACTATTCTCTCCGCGCGCGACAGGGTCCGATCGCTGAATTGTCGATTTGCCTAAGTATGTGTGCAGACAGAAATGCCGGGGATTTACACCTCAACGGGACCTGCTTGGAAACGAGCCGCTAAAGCAGCTCGCTCCGTTTGCGATTTGCCGAGCGGTGTATATCGCCAGGCCCCGCCGGATCCGATTACTTTATCGGCTATTTAAAAGCCAGATAATATCCCGAATGCAATACGGCAGCTCAATTGAGGGAAAGGGTGCAACGAACAGGTGAACATTGACACAATGACATTTATTTATCCACATGTAAGCAGACATACACGTATGCAATCAAACATGTTTGCAATCATGTAGTCAGTAAAGCAATGCAGGAACGAGCAAGACAAAGAACTACAACCGTTTTATTTATTATCTACACTTATTACAATTCTACTTCAGGACATGGCGCCACAACGTTCATACAAAGAAAAACCCCAGGAAAGAAAAGGCAGAACTGGACCCATAGGCCTTTAATATCCATGGAGCTGTGGAGAGCGCAAGAGCTCCGAGAGGCCATGCTGGTTACCTGTCACCCTCGTGGTGACTCGCCGGGCCTTGGTTCGGCGACCTTCGGTGGCCCTGCCCGCACTCCGCTGGACTCCACCCATGCCTTCAACGGCAATCTGGCTGGCGACTCCTCTCCGGCTCCACCGGTGCCTCCGTCGACCGAGGACAGAGACCAAGCAGAGGGACTCTCTTTCCCCTCGCTGACAAACTCCGTTGCACTCCCAGACTGCAACTCCCAGACTGCAGACGATTGCAGCTCGACTCCGCTCCCAGACTTCCACTGAACTCCACGGCGAACCCAGACTGACTTACTGGCGTTTCAGCCCGGCCATTTATCGCCCCGGTGCTTCGCCCACCCCTTCACAGCGTGCGGGGCGGGGGGGGGGACGGGATGGGACGACATTCCAGAGGGGTTCCATATACACATACACACATACATGCCTATATGTATATACATACGTATATAAACACAAATACATGCCTAGATGTATATACATACAGTGGGGAGAACAAGTATTTGATACACTGCCGATTTTGCAGGTTTTCCCACTTACAAAGCATGTAGAGGTCTGTAATTTTTCTCATTGGTACACTTCAACTGTGAAAGACAGAATCTAAAACAAAAATCCTGAAAATCACATTGTATGATTTTAAAATAATTAATTTGCATTTTATTGCATGAAATAAGTATTTGATACATCAGAAAAACAGAACTTAATATTTGGAACAGAAACCTTTGTTTGCAATTACAGAGATCAGACGTTTCCTGTCGTTCTTAACGAGGTTTGCACAGACTGCAGGAGGTATTTTGGCCCACTCCTCCATTCAGATCTTCTCAAGATACTTCAGGTTTCGGGGCTGTCGCTGGGCAACAAAGACTTGCCGCTCCCTCCAAAGATTTTCTGTTGGGTTCAGGTCTGGAGACTGGCGAAGGCCACTCCAGTTCCTTGAGATGCTTCTTACGGAGCCACTCCTTAGTTGTCCTGGCTGTGTGTTTCGGGTTGTTGTCATGCTGGAAGACCCAGCCACGCCCCATCTTCAATGCTCTTATTGAGGGAAGGAGGTTGTTGGCCAAGATCTCGCGAGACATGGCCCCATCCATCCTTCCCTCAATACGGTGCAGTCGTCCTGTCCCCTTTGCAGAAAAGCATCCCCAAAGAATGACGTTTCCACCTCCATGCTTCTCGGTTGGGATGGTGTTCTTGCAGTTGTACTCATCCTTCTTCTTCCTCCAAACACGGCGAGTGGAGTTTAAACCAAATAGCTCTAT
>NC_140963.1:19993449-20218449 GCF_056783735.1 Eptatretus burgeri
TTGACCAAATAAGTTTCACCTCAAAACTCCTGAGCTTAGATAAGTGGGGGAGCTTAATTTTTAAGTTAAACCACTGATTTCATACGGGTGAAACATGACACTTATTTTATAACCTATCAAACAAATATTTTGCTCCTGAAGTGATTTAGGGTAAATTAGGTAAAGGGTTTGAATTATTATGCAACTGAGAATCAACTGATTTTCTCTGTTCATCAAACATCTTCACATTTTATCTGCATTTTTTTGGCTTTATCACTTTGGGGTAATTTGTAAAGACTATATATTAAGTTTGATTTGAAAGCATCATGAAATAAGCTCAAGTGGCATCAAAATTGGAAAACTTTTGAGGGAGGGGGGGGGCGATACTTTTGCAAGCCACTGTAGATGTCAAAAAATATTCATGTATTCATAATATTCACTGGAATTCATCCAATACCTATACTCAATATCACAAAGATATTATTTGGAACAGCTGCTGTAATTCATCACATTGATGATGATAAATTATAATTACATTTGATATATAAATATATATATATACATATACATATATATATATATATATATATATATATATATATATATATATAAATATATATATATACATATACATATATACAGGGGGCTGCAAAAGTAGGTATACAGTAATGAAAAACAAAACGTGTGCACAAAACGTATTTTATTGATTATACAAGCATATCAATAATAACATGCCAATAATAAAAATATTAAAAATGGTAATAATGATTTTAATGATTTAAATGAATTCTAGTCTTAAATGAATCCTCGCACCACTATTATAATACTGGTATAATCCTTACTGTATACCTACTTTTGCAGCCATATATATATATATATATATATATATATATATATATATATATATATATATATATATATATATATATATATATCCCCTCAAGTTTAGAATGGAGGTCACAGAGTAAAAATAAATAAAAAAGCTAATAAAATAATTTACATTTGATTTCATAAACTTTTTTTTCAGAAAGATCACAGAAGCAATAAGATTACCCTGTGTCCTTTAGCACCATGGAAGCCCGATCTGCCTGGGAACCCTCGAGGACCCTAAAAAAGAACAAAGGCAAGAAGGTATAAACAAACAAGCAAACATTGTGGTAACAGTTTGTTTCTTTGTATTAATCTACATTTTAATGATTGTTTAAATATTGGGGTTTGAAATATGAAAGGTGTTTAATTTTTAAGAAAAACTAATTTGATATACAGTGTTGTTTTCTGAGTTCATGGAAACTGTAACTAATACATTCTCTCTCATAATATGATAAGTAATACTACGTTATATTATATAAAATGCTAGTATACAGGCACTAATACATTTCATGATGATGCTGTTAGTTGGTACTATATAATTGTTAGGTATTTATTGTCGGCCAAAAGGGCATAAGGCACTTTCAAAGATAATAAATGATGGTGATGATGATGATGATGATGATTATTCAAGTGGAACAATTCAAACTTATGTGGTTATCATATTACATGTTTATCGATACAATTTGTTTTAATCATGAAATACTGCAAAGTTATGATCAATATAAAACAATTAGATTATTTCTGCAATTACTTTTTTGATGTGTTCGTTGTTGCAAGCCTATTTAAGCACCTATTTTGATGTGCCATACTCTTTACAGAGCATTGGTGCTGCAGAAGCAGTTTCTTGGCAAGGGTTATACTGGGTGGTTTGCCATTGCATTCCCAGCATTGTATGTCCGTGCTTTTTCCTTTAAAATCCTGAGCATCAAGCAAGGAAGCAGCACATAGCATTTTTTAATGCTTTGGTATGGACTTGGCCAGGGTTCAAACCACCAACCTCCTCGACTCAAATGGGACACTCTAACCATTACGCCACCGAATCTGGTGTATAAGCACTACAACAGTGGCCTGTTTAAATGTGGCAATAGTCATTGCTGAGCAGATTCACAACTTATGCCTTTACAAGCCTTTCAGGCCTTTTACATCCAAGGGCTGAACAATTGTGAGCCTTAAAGGACATACCGTAAGACCAACAATTCCGTTGTCACCAGCGGTACCTGGGCGGCCACGTTTACCCTGAGGAAATAAAAAGTGGAGAACACATTACAAATTTTGAAATACACGAAGTTGCAATGCAAAACAATTTTTTTTAATGCCCTTCACTTTGCGACATTATTCAAAAGGCAAACTAATTTTAAGTTATGATTCGATAAAAATTAAGAAACATTAATGTTGGTCCAAATATTAAAATGTAATTAGGATAATAGTTCTCCGCAAATAAGAAGTCACCTTAAGCCCACTAAAAAGGTACTGCTGCTCAATAACTTTGCTGTGGGATTCACATTTATCGTGCTCAAACATTCAGAAGCTTGAAATTACAAAGGAAATGCAACTGTTGATGCACGTTTTTCATCAATATTTTAAAGGAAAGTCTTATCAATACTGCATGAACACCTGATTATACAAACAACAAACATTCAAATACTTACATCTTCTCCAGGAGGACCATGATTCCCAATCGGCCCAGTGGGACCCCTTGAGCCCTGTGGCACAGAAATAGAACATTTATGATGAATGAGGACAGCGATGCAAACCATTTAAGTTAGTGCAGTAAATGAAGTTCTGGAATTTCAAACCAGAGTTCCCCTGAAAACATCTCACACACAGTGCAAACATATGCTTCGTGTAACAACCTTTGAACCTCATATATCCGTCCAGGTGTAGAATGGCCAATGCCAGCAGCTGATGGGTTGAAGTTATGGTTTGATTATTTTTGAAAATAATGTTTTTGATTGGGTTTTAAGCCACATGCAAGATTATTGCATGTTTTTAGCATCGTTAACCCATCTAGATAATCTCACTGGATGAAAATCATTCTCTGAGTGTGATACTTACAGGAGAACCAGATTCACCACGATAACCAGGAATACCATGTAACCCACTCGGACCCTGTGGCAACACAAAACATTCATCTGATGAGGTATGCGAGCTATGATCAATTCATGAATCCAGTTATTTCAAAATGTTCACAGTAATATAAACTTACCGGATGTCCAGGAGGGCCAGGGGGTCCTGGGGGCCCTGGTGAACCCTGGGGATGAATAAAGGAAAATATGAGCATTCACTTTGTCGGAACATATCATCAACAAAAATTACTGCACATTATCATCACAATCATAAAGTATTATCCACATATCCAATACCAAGCAATCCTACACATAATATAAATGGTGTTCATCAGATGCACATCATCATCCCACCTGTCAACCACTGCACAATAACAAACGACTAACTACCTCTTACACTAAATCTTCATGAATTAATGATTATTATTTATCGATACCCTGATTTAATTTCTTTTTAAACCCGTCAAACATTATTCACAATAATGCGCTTTATATACACTCACCTCTACTAAAATACAGCGGCGTATAACACCTCACCACAGAATCACCATATACTAACAACTTTCAGACAGCTGTTGAAATGCATTATGATGGAGAGTACACAACATATACCGAAGCACTCGGCTACACGACAAAATAGCACTCGACGGCAGGAAGGGCTCACGATATTTCAATAAGAATCTTGTGAGAAGTCTGAAAAGAAGAGTGAATAAGAATGAAAAGTAAAAGGTAGGTGTCGTGTGTGTGTGTGTGTGTGTGTGTGTGTGTGTGTGTGTGTGTGTGTGTGTGTGTGTGTGTGTGTGTGTGTGTGTGTGTGTGTGTGTGTGTGTGCAATTTACTTGATAAGCTATTAAAATTGGAATGTGTTCCATGAGCGATGAAATTTGTAAACAGAGGGAAAAGTGGTGGTGATGATGGAAAAGCAAAAAGGAGAGGTGGTGAGGAAGTTTCTTTAAATGTCAATACAGAGCAGTTGTATTTCTGAAGTTAGTTTTTTTAAAAAGCATATCGGTATAACGTTTCCAAACTATGGTATGTATAAAAAAAATTGATTTTAAATCATCACTTTTCCTCCAAGTAAATGAGCATGTAATTAAATACATGCATGAGCAAAAAAGCAAAACCAACAAAAGAATAAATACGAGTCACTGACCCCCTTTGATGTAAAGAAATGTTCAATCATCAACAGAATGTCAATTTTTGCATTTGCCACAACTCAGAACGTTTGCATCATTTGCTGCTGAAGATATAGAAAAAAAGAACAAAAAACAGAAAAAAAAAAAGAAGAAATTAATCATTTTTGGGGGATTGAAGCACTATGATTTACAGGAGTCATGTGAGAGTTTATGGGATGGTGGAAGGTCCATCCATCCATCCATCAGGACCATACTCTGTACAGAGCATCGGTGCTGCCAAAGCAGTCTCCTGGGCTATTGGGCACACTCCTGGACGGGTTGCCACCCTGATGCAGGATAATCGAATGGCTTGATCATCCCAGCAAGCTGGTACTCATTTTTCCAACCTCAGAAGGATGACAGGCTAAGTCAACCCCACCTCAAATTAATTCAACAGAGAAGCAGGATTTGAACTCAGGACCCTAAGATCCCAAGCCCACCACCTTAACCATTAAGCAAACACCAGGCTTCTTTATCAAATGATTCATATAAACAGTTTATGGTCAATGTTCTCATTTGATTGCATTTGCAACGAGGCTGCTGCAGAGATTTTGAATTGCTATTTCTTATTTCATGAATTCTGTTGGCACCAAGGAGGTGATATGCATTTCAAAAATAGATATTTTTTTGGTATGAATCGACAATTCTATCGATCTGTATAAAGAAATACAATGCAAATCACGAAATCGACAGTTGTTATTTTTTCCTTCTCAAAGCAAGTCAGAATTGTTGTTAATTACAAATAAATTTATAAATTGTTAATAAAAGTTGGAAATGGCATTTAATCTTGAGAAATATAATTGGAGGTAATTAACTACGCAACCCTTTGGAAATCATCGCTCTGGACAAACTTTCGAGGAAAACTATTCTCAGATGGAATGAACTACAAAAATAGGATTACCCTGAAGTCCAGTGTGAAATCGGACACTTCAAAAATATTAACTGTATTGCGGTATTCATTGCATAGCTGCAGTTCGGGGGACAAAATGCGAGGCATCGGGACAAGGTCAATAAGCGTTAACCACCTCAGCCCCACCACGCTGGATGTTGCCAACAATGAATCACAGATGCTGTCTTCAGCAATTGACCTCCACACAACAGTGTGGGAAACAGCAAACTTTGGATGTTGATGGTAATACCCGGTCGATCCTCTCTATGTCTCGCTCTACATGATCGTTAGCTCTGATAGGTCCAGCACGACAGGACTCATTCATCTCAGGAGCTACTGCAAACTCCAAAGGCAAATATCTCAATTGAGTGGGCAATGAAGTTAAGACAGAGGCAAGTGGTGTATTACTCGACCTTTTTGGAAGTTAAATACAACCCAGAAGACCAGCAAAGATGTCCCAAGTTTTAAGCTGCATTGTTTGAACTCTTTACTTAAAGTTTGAACCTTATGGGTTTCTTCACAGTTAAACTGTCACTAGTTCCACCTCTCACACACTGTCCTGCACATGCTTACTCTCCACACAAACTGATTGTCCATGAGATTGAATGTGAATTACTCACTTAAATTTACCTTTTCCCCCTGATTAACTACATTAAATTTCGGACTGGCAAGCAATATCAAGGAAACAACAAAAAGTAGGCGTACCATGTATTGAATGTTTAAAAAAAAAAGTTGGTGGAATCCTTGGTTGCGGAATTGCATGCAAAATGTGGGAATAAATACATCCAAAATTACAATGTGACTGAATTGCAAGGTTTGTGCAACTTACAGGCAATGATGGTTGAAATCCCCCACCAGACTTCTCATCAAAGCCACCATGCATCTGAGCCCGATTCTGAGGAAAGGATGATGAGAGAGAGAGAAAAACATGAAACTTTCACAAAAGTTATATTGCTTTCCAAATATTAATTCAGAGGCATTGCTTCAGATATGAACCATACTATAACTCAAGAAGTTCAAGAAGTGCCTGTTTGTTTGTTTGACTTTTATGCACTCTTGAACCACGGAACAGAATGAGATGCAAAGTGGTGGTTGCAACCGGGAAAGGGATGTGGGAGGGGGGGGAAGAGGTGGGGTTGCCCAAGAAGAAACTGGAGGTTGTACCTGGGGGGAGGGGTGCCCAGGGAGGTTTTGGGGACATTAGGAATTCAGTCCTGGAGGTTTTGGGTTTTGGAGCACCCAAATGATTTCTACGTTCATAATGCATGGCATAGCGCCACTCCCAGTGCGTAATACTGTCCTGGTCATACTAACACACGGCAATTCTGGGGAAATTAACCCATCCGTAATTCGAGATGAAATAAACTGGCCGTAATTCTGGGAGAATGATCCCATCCGGAATTCTGGGGGGTTTAACCTATCAGTAATTCACGTGGAATAAACCCATCCTTGTGGACGGATTATTCGCTGGTACTGTGTATGCAATTCTAGAAACCCCTTGAGCACACAGCAGGAATTTGAATGTGCATATTTATCCTGAAAGTACAACACCCAATGTAGATATTTTGATACATTATAAACAATACATTGATATTGATATTATTATAAACAATATTTTGATACAAACATGATACGTTAACCCTGTGCATATAAAGCAATTATCGAATCAAAGAATGTTACAGAACAAATCTGCCTCCAGAAAGTTTGTTTCAGATACATTGCAGAAAGCAAGCTCTAGTAAATGTAAATAAACTTACATAATTGAAGTTGAAGGGGAGAGAGGGACCAGGTGGACCTGGAGGTCCAGGTCTGCCCCGGCTGCCATCCCTTCCTGGTGTGCCAGGGTATCCATTTGGGCCACGAGTTCCCTTTAGGAAACAGACAGCAAGACACAAATATGAACTATGGTCTTGACAGGATACAACTGTCAATAACTCGTACCAACTGCCATAAGGGAAAAATACGTAAATAAATAAATACCCAAATACAAGTTCATTGAGGAAACATTTCTTCTCCAAGGGTTCAAGTGATGTCCATTTCTTTGACCGTGTTTAAAGTGAAATGAGATTTGACTCGGTCAACAGATTAAAACTACCGATTGTAAATTTGATGCAAAGGATTTGATGACCAAGTAACCTCCAATGAACACAGCATAGTAAGGCTCTTTAACACCGTTAGCTCACACAATATTTCGGCCATTACAGACTACACAATGCACATTACCCCAATGTTTGACGAAACATCTATATTCGAATCCCTCAGCAACGTACAGAATGATAGAACAATGCCTTGAGGTTATAGTCCATCATGCAGAGACTAGTTTTTTCAATTCCAAGAGTAATAATATCAATAAAGTCCAAACCTTTAAATCACATTTCAACATATTAACTACTTAGAGAAATACTGTTCAATGGCCAACAAGTTATGCTGGAATTGCTGATGTTTTAGCAAATGGATGAAATCGACCGGACGTTGATCAGAGCATGCTAACCATCGTGGGAAGCAAGGAGAAACTGACGTTTCAGGCGTTAACCCTTCATAAGAGCAATAGAGGAATTTCTTGCCCTGCTCTTTACACGTGCACGTCATCGGCAGAAGGTAAAAATGGAGCTTCCATCAATCGGTCAGAAAAAAAAACAAATTATTATTGTACAGTTTCCAAAAAATATCTGCTGATGTTGATGGAACATTACTTCCTTCCACTCAATGCTAATCACTCACGCACAGACATTGTGTTTCGAGTACACAACTGGATGAAGTGAATCATTTCTGTCGAGGTAACACCGAGAAGACAGACGTGCCAAAATATGTGTCAAAATGGGAAATGCCGTGTTGCATGCAACCTGAGGTTGACGTGCAACCTTTGTTCTAGATAATCTCAAAGAATGGCAGATCAATGAAAGTTTATTGAATGGTAAAAGCAACATCTCGCAACTCCCGTGTGAAGTGACATGACAGTTGAATAAATCGTCATGGGAGTTTCCCAAACTGTAAGGAGGAGGCTGCTAGATGCTGGAGGCATGCAGTTAACTGTTCAAACTTCTCATGCACAATCTGGTTTTTAAAGAAAATAAAAAGTGATGAAAATGTGAAAGCAGATTTTAATTTTTTTTTTTTTTCGATCCAAAGTCTAGGTTTGTGGAAGAGCAAGGTGAGGCAGCGGGACAATACGTGGACTCAACAAGGTGATGGATGAACAGGAAGAGGAGGAGAGAATAGGGAAGGAAACACAGCAACTTCAAAATAATTGTGGATAGGTACGGGGTTGCGGGGGGGAGGATGAGGATTAAAAAGATCATGGAGCAACATGGGGGATGATCTGAGGTAATGGTACCCCACCAACTTGAAGCCTTGGAGCAAAGAGTGTGATTGAACTTTGGAATAGGCTCAGGTAGGAATGAAATATTTAACAGAGTGAGTAAGGTTCTACAAGTGGAATGAAAAGGGAACAAGGGAATGGAAGTGAGCAGTGAGTCTGGATTTTAAGAGTTTCACAAGGAGGGTGTTGCTGGCAGAACATGCACTGGGGAAAGATGGAGGAATGAAAGGGCAGAAGGAGCAAGACCTCGGAATAAGGACGAGAAAACAGAGAGATCCTCAACCTATCGGTGTTGCAAGAGCTGCAGGCCCTTCACTTCTGCTTCTTTTTTTGGCAGAAGTATCCTGAATTATGTCTGCACCTGTTTTAAAGACGTCTCTGCTCAGCACCTTTATGTTGGCCTTTGACCCATAACTCAAGTGTCTTTAATGACGTCAAGTGTCTTAAATGCAATGCTTCTTCCTTTAAGGTGCATGACCACACTGACATTTAAAAAAAAAAAAAAGCAATAATGTGTATAGGGAAAGTTTCGTTAACTTCACTTTACATTCAATATTTCGAGAACAAAAAGTCCAGGGTCACAGAGGCACGAGCTAACAGAGTTCCATCCAAGAATGATATAATCAGCTGTCAGAGACTATGTACCTCAATCAGTGAACTTTTTATTATTTTGTCACCTTGTCAATAGCCATCATTTGTGGATCACTTGCTCGGTTCACATCCTGCTTCGGCTTTTATAGTGGTGGGATCAGCTGTACATGTATGATGATGCTGTGGGTTTGACAGCAATATCTGGGAGCATCATTTATAACGTATGGGCACCAATTGCCCAGGCCGAGCTGTACTGCTGCCAAATAGGACAACAGACATTCGAATATTACATGAAGGCTACTGCCCTGGCAGACAGAGTCACATAACAGTTGATTAGTCTCCAATAAATATATTCAACAAACGCTTCTTTGTTTGCACGTGTGGGAAGTGGGGTCGAGATACCCGTCTCTTGAATATATCTGGTGCAGAGTGGAAGGTTCATACAGCTTCAGGTTTGGAAAATATAGAATTCAGCGAGTCATCTGCATCTTTTTCTGTCACATCTGCACCTCTGGATTTCCATTCTCCATTTCTATCATTCTGACCAAGTTTATCCCAGTGTGGGGGAACTATGACCGTTATGGAGTTGAGACTTCATCACTTTTAAATGTGTCCAGCCTTCTGCCTGCAATCAGATTATTTTTTTCTCTTGTTTTTGTTTTTTAAATTGCCTAAAGCTCATTAAAGAGCTTGCACCTACATTCCATTAGATTAATGGACAAACATATTTTCATCTTGTAGATATACTCACACCGAGTTTGATTAGTCACCCTGTCGGTGAAATGTTGGACTTTTGAGTCTTTGTCGCTCGACAAGAACCTTAAGTTGGTCATGCTCTTGTATTTCTCATTCTCTCGTTTTCACAAAATTGGCAATTATGGACCCACCCAATAACAAGCTTTACTTTCATGACTTGAATCGTATACTTATGATGGCAATTGCTACAAGGACAGCTTGTCCCAGGCCTTTGGGTAAGTAAGTGCATATATATTATTTGCAAGACAAAGGCATTTAAGCCAATTTTTAATCCAGTCGAGTAAAAGATTGGTTTGAGGTCGACCTGCACTTTTTAATTGGAGAGTTCCCTTTCATTCGAGGAAACAGCTGAAAGATCCCCCCCCCCCCAAGTAATAGAAACCCTGCCCTATATCAGCACATGGAGAGGAAGCTGCAATGCAATGTATTTTGGATAGAACCAAGATGGCAGCAAGCAGTGTATGCATATTATCAACTGTAAAACAGCGATGCATATGATCAAGTTTTTATTGAATGAGAACGTGAAACTGGTCGAAATTCACAGAAGACCTGAATTCAGCACTTTTTCACACTGGAAAGCAAGCGGTCAACCATTGAGTGGCACCAGAGCAGCTACCGCATAACCCAAGCAATTCAAGACCTTGACATCTGCCAGAAAACCATTGGCTAGACAGTGTTTCGAGACGGTAATGGACTGCTCCATGCCGATTCCCTTGAGAGTGTGAGAGCAATTAACACCCAGTATTGCAGCAACCTCTTTATAAGCAACAATGTTCACAATGCAATTTACAGGCAGTAGCCCAGGAATGCTTCATTGTGGTGTACGTTGCATTGTGGTATGACAATACCAGGCCTCAAACAGAAAATGTATCCACTCTCACACTTGCACAGACTGGATGAGAGGTTCTAAACTGTCCACCTTACAGCTCAGGTCTGTCATTTTGTGACAGTCACCTCTTTCAGCCACTTAAGGAACAGTCTGCTTCAAAAACTTTACAGTGTGAAAAAAGTACAGATATATCTAAAAATTGCCATCGTATATTACAAATATCAGAAGCTCGAAGCAGTTTTGAATTGCAAAGGCATGATGGTAAGTTCGGTAGAGATTAAAATCCACTAAGAATTGCATATGTCACCAAAACGATAGATATTTGATACTTGATCTGGTGGTTACAGGTTGGGTTGAAATACTCCAACTGAAGGAAACTCCAAGATCTCAGAGCCAAATGCATCCTCCTCCAAAGATATTTTTTCTCCATCTTGGAAGCAACAACTGCCATAAACGTTACACGGTACACTGTAGTGGAGGCCACGAAGCAGAGGTGGATGAAGGGCTCTATCATTTCTCAGTTTTATAATTATTGGATAATAAAGTATGAACCACATGGACGGACACACACACACACACACACACACACACACACACACACACACACACACACACACACACACACACACACACACACACGTTATTGAGTGCCCTGAACAACATACCGGATCCCCGTTGGGCCCAGCTGAACCTTTGGGTCCTGGTTTTCCATTCCTGCCCTGTGGAAAGGCAAATAAATAGGTGATACAGATTACCAAATGCTCTTACCCTGGTTTGGTTTGTCTCTAGAAGTAGAAACTATCTCAGGCGTTTAATTTCAAGAGTTTGTACGCACAAGAAGTGCCAAATAAATATAATTTGATCAACAACAACAACACAATCAAAAGAGCTGGACAACAGAACTATATCATGAAGGTGTACCACTACAGTTAAATGCAAAGGTGTCAGACTGAAGGATGTACAAATGAAATTTTCCTCGGCTGTTGATATAATAAATGCCTGATATTTATTCAAAATGCAAATTACATTGTGGTGTTCATAACATTCACAAACATAGCATCACATGACAGCAAACTTACTGTTGAATAGGAAAAATAAATAAATACCGTCACGAATATTACATCAGTTTAACACTATATGCGTTGAAACGATGCAAGGAATGGGATTTTCATCGGAGTTATACTTCTGAAGTCAGGGCTGATCGAGCTATCCTTCCCTCACATGCCAACTTACCTATTCACATCTGCATAAATCATCACATCACATCACATCACATCACATCCTTTCATTTCATACCTACCCGTGATTCTCGAAAATCTGTTTTCAAAAATGTGCATGGGGCTGAACCTCAATGTTTTCTCACAATTACTCTACTGTGAAACAATGAATGTGACCAATGTATTAATTACCAATGCATAGAATGTATACATGTATGTGTCTGAAAACACATGTACATACATGTGCACACATGATCATGCACACACAATAGTCTACATGCTGACGCATGCACGCACATACACCCATTCACACAAAGTCACAAACAAACACGCACACACCCGAGATCATTGACACAATGTCGAGGCTATTCAGCTTCCAGGTTCTGTCGGCTTCATCTTTCAGATCCTGGCACATGTGAAAATGACCAAGCACCAAGATCTTAAAAATGAAGTGAAGAAAACCTGGAAGGTGAAGAGTGCCGACATTTTGCCAGTGATAGTTGGAGCAACGGGAGTGATAAATAACAAGCTTCCTGGGATCTTAAAAACAATCCGGGGAATATTATTTCAAACGAACTACAACTGGAAGCTTGTCTGGAGTTCAGTGACAACACTGAAAATAACCCTCAGAACAAAAATTTGAGAACAACAAAACTTCACAACTTGGTCCATGAAAGGTGATCCTTTACGGAAATGGAGGTGGATACTTTGAGTCCTGGGAGGACTCAGTTACACCTTCTGAAACCCACAAATGGAGATAGCGACCAACAGGAGAAGACAGAGAAAAAAGTGGGATGGGGTGAACTAAATGTGCAAGAGCATGGGGTTGTCAAGTCACAAACTCACCGCTGGGCCATCAGGGCCTACAAGGTCGCCATTTTCCTGCAAAAAGACACCGTAATTTCCTGAGGACAGAGTCGAAATATTGTGGCTGTGACAATTAAGAGGTCACACATTATTATCATTTAATGTTGGAGGAAAAAAAACAACTTCCAGGAAGTCTAAGATGAATCCTCAACAGCACAGTAAAGACACAGCTGTCGGATTTACAAGTTGTCCCAAAGTCGGAGGTGCTCAAGGTAAATTATCAGAAAAGTCATAATAAAGCCTAAATCAATGATAATTGCATTGGTATTTAAGTGCTCTGCTCATGTTGCACCTTCCCTTCTGCAGTTACAATTAAGAAAGGCATCGTGGTTAAGCGATCGAGAGGCTTATCTCGTGAGGGACATCGAAATGCAACTTACCACAGTTGGTATCGTGGCTGAAAAAGAGAAAAACAAAACATGGTGTAATCACATGCTTTTTAAAACTTGTGATGCAATATTAACGTAGGTTGACAATGGGGGAGGGGGGAGGTGGGGGTGGCGGAGAGGGACATAACTTATGGATTGGACTGATAGGATACCTCAGAGGTAGTGTGATCGCGTTTTACATCATTGAGCGGTTTTGCGGAACTCTGTTGGAGGGGCTGCAAAACCAGCAGGACTGTCTGATGTGACTCATTTGTGGACCTCTCACGAAGGTATGCCATTGTGTGCTGGTACCCAGGCCAAATTCCAAATTTGCTACCCACGACTTCAAATGTAAGAGCAATAGGAAGTAACTCAGAAGAATCTTTACCCAGAAACGTATTTGACGTATACTTATCTCTGGCAGGAAAGCAAGAGAAATCGGAAGGAGGCAGAGGGTTTCAAAAAGTCCACCATTTTACATACACATCACCTGTCTTCGGTATTCTTTAACGTCTACATCAGGTTCCTGTGCTTCAACTTCTTTCAATCTGGACGATAAATCAGTTTGTAACGATCAAGGAAGCTGCATTACCAAATACTTTTACTCGTACCTCTCCAGGCATTGATTCAAATGTGAAATGCACATGACAATAAACAAAGCATACGTCAAGGTAGAAAAACACAAGCACAAGTGGAGGCTCAATGCATACCAAAGCACAAAGCTAAGCACTCTCATTCTTGTTTAAATAAGTCCGAATCACACAGTGTGATAAAATGTTAAGAACACATATCCAGGGAATACATTGAGTAATTATATAAATGGAAAATTCATACATACGAAGAGGTTGTGGAAGGAGAAGGTGGATATATTGAGTTCATTTCAATTAACAAAACAAGTCGGAGGAGGTACAGGGGCAGAGGAGGAGAGATGAGTGGGGGCAGAGGAGGAGAGATGAGTGGGGGCAGAGAAGGAGAGATGAGTGGGGGCAGAGGAGGAGAGATGAGTGGGGGCAGAGGAGGAGAGATGAGTGGGGGCAGAGGAGGAGAGATGAGTGGGGCCAGAGGAGGTGAGAGGAGTGGGGGCAGAGGAGGAGAGATGAGTGGGGGTAGAGGAGGAGAGATGAGTGGAGACAGAGGAGGAGAGATGAGTAGAGGCAGAGGAGGAGAGATGAGTGGGGGCAGAGGAGGAGAGATGAGTGGGGGCAGAGGAGGAGAGATGAGTAGAGGCAGAGGAGGAGAGATGAGTGGGGGCAGAGGAGGAGAGATAAGACATTGTGAATTTTTATATTTATTTTCAAGATGCTGCCTTTCACAAACTTACATGAGGAAATACAAGGATAGCTAGAAGTGTAAAAAGACAATTATACCCTCAGAGCCTATTCTCTATCTTCACCCCAACATGGCAATTCATACAAAACGTATTTTGCAACAAATGGCCAACAGAGCCACAAAGAGAATAAACCACACAACCTGAGTGAGAGTGAGAGTGAGAGTGCGAGTGCGAGTGCGAGTGCTTGTGCGTGTGCGGAGTAAAGCAGAGAAGGGATAGAATTGGGAAGGGGAAGGATTATAAAAGTCAAAGCAAAACATAAAGGCTAAACATATACATGAACTCAACAATTTTATAAATTGAAGCTTTATTGATCTCAACATGATGAATCATTATTTTGCAATCACTTATGAAAAAGTGATAACATATATGAGTGGCTATTCATTGCCTGAAATCTTTGACTAATTCAAGTTATTGTTCGTTGTCACTGATGAAAGATCAGACAATATTACACATCAAAACGTTGGTGGTTACCTCCATAAAGATAACTTGACTGTTACAAACTGTTATTTAGTTGAAGTTTCTTCAATACATGAATGCTTCCACAAATAATCAAATCAATTAATTCCTAAACATAAGTCTTTCAAAGATCCTTTAAGTACATTTGTAAACGATTTAATACACAATATGTTAATTGCTTTTTGACCATGCTGCAATTTCTGCAATGCATCACCATAGAGACTTCTCTCGAATTTATGGCCAACAGTAATTGTTCCTGGTCATAAACAACAACATAATTTCAAGCCTAATCTTTCCAGGAAATGCACTTTACAAGGAAATTACTTGCCATTTACCCATAAACAAAGAGGTAAACGATTTTTTCATTTTAAACAGGATGTTTTGTTTACTTTTTTTGACATTCTTTTGATATGCATGTAAAATAAGTACATGAGATTGTGGACAATTCCCAGGAATACTTTTGTCACCACAACAGCTCCAAGCATCAATACTAAAACGTTGACATTCTTAACTGTCAATCTGTTAAATCTTTAGCATTGCCATAGATTGTTGCCTTTTGTGCATGTTCCCAAAAGCTTCTCAGAACAGATGACGCTCGTGAATCAAAACTAAGATCTGAGGACAGCGACCATCTGGGCATTCTCTGCAGAGTCAAATAATTCCTTGACACCACTTTGCGGCTTTACACTGCATACAAGGCATGAATATGCAGTGTTGTGGAAGACTGGTTTGCATTCTTGGCCAAAGCTCCAGCATCGAACTTGGCACTCCTTAATAAAATAGAGAATAAGATAATGGGAAACGTTGGCATTATAAGGCAGAGTCCCAGGGCACAGCTTCTTGACCATTTGAGACAGCTTTGCAGTGTTCTGTTGCCTCACATCTGTTAATGATACACTTGCTATCTCTCGACGATTCATCACTACCAATCCACAGGGGGCCCACACATATTCCCCTAACATCCCAATTCATATTGTCCTTCACAGGACAAGTCTGTCAATTGATATTATTTTCGAATTTATCTTTTTTCTTGTCGAGGGAACTAATATCAAGGTGAGTCTTACTCTGTCCTTAAGTCATAGAAGGTAGACGCTCATTGCCATGACGTGCTTTTGATTTGCTGTCCATTTTCTGTCTTAGCCAATTTAAATGAATTGTTGTTTTGCTTTTCCAAGAGTCTTGACATTTTCATTAAAAAAATAACAAATGCAGAGCTGACACAGAGCTGAAAAATAACATATATATATATATATATATATATATATATATATATATATATATATATATATATATATATATATATATATACATATACACACACACACACACACACACACACACACACACACACACACACACACACACACACACACACACACACAGTATAATCACCAAGAGGAAGCAAAAGCCAATATAATGTTTGTGCTGAGCTGCCCATTGTTATGGTGCCTTTGTCAAATACTGTTTGGAACTAAGACTATTTCCCTAATCTATCAGGAGCGTTAAATCATAAATAGTTGTTTTTTTCTTTTTACAATTGTTGTTATATTATCATCATTCAGAATTTGTGTTTCTTTTGAAGGAGTTTTTCAGATACTCCATAATGATAAAATATTTAAATGCATGGGGACAATAAGAAAACATGTGAATATATTTTTCTTCCAATTACCTGCTTTTATATTCTCCACATTATCCCCATGAATATAAATGGTTTTGTCTTATAAGGTTTTGATCAGCAAATCGTTGGGCTGGGTTATGTGAAGTGAACGAAACAGACAGACACATGGAGGTGAGATAGATTTTAGCACACAGAAGTCACAACCAAATATGATTAATTTGGAGTGGAGAAACATTGAGATGAGGTGCATTTGAAGCAAAAGGTGACATATCAAGTTGTGATTGAGAAGGTATAATTCATGAGAAAGGAAAAAAAAATGTTGTGGAGAAGAATGAATTGTAATTGATCTCATGGAAAAATGTTTTCAGAATATAAAATTAAATTAGACAACCCTTGATCCAATATTGGAATTAACAGCACTTCAATTTCAGCCCAAATACTACTCGTGGACAAATAATGGTAACCTTACTCAACTTATTTTGTTTTCCATAAGATGATTTTGTGTGTTAGATTTTGCAGATAAGAAACCTTTTCAATTTTTCATATTATAGAGTGGGGTGCAAAAGTGTGAGTCCAGTCGGAAATTTATTGATCGAGATGTGATAACAAATTTTATAATTGATATATGAAACAAAAAGCACTTTCAAGGGATTTCCATGAACTCTTAAGGACATAACAGCACTTATTAGAATACTAAAAATAAAATTTGTCTTTACATAGAATCAATAATAATCAGTGTACATAATAATAATTATCCCTTTGCCGTGATAACTGCCTCAACTCCATTTGGGATTGATTTAATTCGTTTATGGATTATGTTTCAGTCAATATTTTCTCAACAGAGTTATAATGCACTCCAGAGCATATTCAGACTGCTCACATAAATATGTTTCTCTCAAATGTATTCACACTTCATTTATTCTGTTAAGACAGTGTCAGTCAATAATAACTTTCACAAATTACAGAATATGGATACATTTCTTCAAGATTAAGACAAATTTGTGTTTGAAATGGTGATTTAAGAAAGCTTGGCATCATTTTAAATGAACTCATACTTTTTCACCCACTGTATATATCATTCAAAAGAGGTATTCACAAAAGTCCAAAACACAAACTTTATATATATATATATATATATATATATATATATATATATATATATATATATATATATATATATATATATTAAAGAAATCAATATTATTACTCATCATACGTACATCTTGTAATGAACAATAAGGTTGCTTTTACTGGATTATCGTAAGTACTTCATTACGAGAACAATTTTAACAAAATATAAGAGCAATAAAATTCCCACTGAAAGAATAACAGCACTTCAATTTAGCACTTCAAAATAAAAAAGTCATTTTCAGCCATTTTTATACCCAGAATTTAATCATTATTGTTGTAATAATTGTGAGAACAATATGAACAAAATATAAGGGCAATAAATTTCCCACCGTCTTGATACCCAGAATTTTATTGTTTTAATAACTCCATTTTAAACAAGGTATAAACCAGTGCAGGAAAAAAATATTGTATAATTTAAGAAACAAATTTCCACACTTAAGCAATTGTATGGAAAAATCAAATGAAACTTGAAAAAGCTTCCAACTAGAATTGGGGGTGGGGGGTAAAATATCACATTCTGATATTTTACGATTCATCTTGCTCAACAAATTATTGGATAATCATCTGTGTTCAGGTTTTTTGCTACACTGTGAATTATTTTCAGACATTCCAGTGTTGACTGAGGATAAAAGTGGAAATTGATTACCCAATTCAATATTTCCCTTTTGGCATTACAAAAATGTACCATGTCACCCCATTGTGCACGCTCTGAATCCCACTGTGCATGAGTAAAGATGGCAATGCTAAACATCGCGAAGAGGAAAATAAAACAATAATCCATGGCTTCGACCAGCATTACATTGGCTTCTGACCTTCGAGATTACAACCCACCGAGGCATTCCAAGGTTCATAATGACATTACAGTTTCTTCTTTTGTTAGCCCATGCATGTCAACTTATCAACATTTTGATGGTGCATAGAGCACACATCACAAAACTCTCACAGATATCATAGCTCAAGGATTGCAAGCAATAAAATGCAATGATAATGTAAATCTAAAGCCCACACAATAAAATGGCTTGAAATGTACTATACTGTCATGTTAGAATTATACCATCATAATGTAAGATGCTGAAGAGCATAAACTGGCATCAACTCGACAGCAAGTCACGTGCCAGAAAGCTTTCTTACCTAAAACAGGAATCTCATCATCAGGGCAAATCGGGCAGCACTCGCCCTCGGGGATCTCTGGGTTGCGGCAGTCCCGGATGTCATCACAAATAATGTCATCACAGATAACTTCACCACTGTTACATACGCAGATGGTACATGATTCCGGCTTCCAGACGTCCTTGTCATAGTATATCTGTCCATTCTGCACGCAGTTTGACAGGCCCACTGTGAAGAAAAGAAATCGATCTGTTTATTTGTTGTTGATGGTCAAACTAAATCTTTACAATGATTCGATATTCATAACCTGACATTCTCAAACCACCCATGGAGGAAAACATGCAAAATATGCACGTTTTGACCACATGGAAACCAAAATGCATTCCTTTTAAATGCTTCTGTGTTGAGTGGTCTCATTGTGTGTTGGTTGTTGCCATTCATGGGAGTTTACAAAGTATAATGTTGGGACCGTTTTCGAATCAATTTGACATGTACAAGTCCAGGCATGCCATGTTTTTGCCAGTGGATTTATGGTCCAATCACTCTGTGTGCTGTTGTTAATATATTTCGAGACTGGATCTAATAATGCACCCTGAATTGTTTGAAAGAGTTTATTATCTGGTTGGAAGGCATCTACTTATTACGTACAAGCTGAGTTGGAGAGATAGCATAAAATAATACATGTGGCGTTACTGGTCTGAAGAAACCAAAATCCAAATTTATATCTTTTATAACACATTCATCGTGGAAAAGCATATGTTGGCTTCCTTGCAATTCAAATGTATTGTTAGCTAATCCCAGATATAATGGGTATTTCTTTTTTTTTCATAATTTGTTTCAAAAAAAAATTTTGAGGGCAAAGAAAACAACGTTAGACCTCAATTTATCAGGATTAGCGAAGCTGTTTTTCTTTCTTTTCCAGCATCTAAGGCTAATGTATCCTGCGTCGGAATGGCGACCCGTCCAGGATTGTGTCCAATAGCCCAGGAGACTGCTACGGCAGCACCAACGCTCTGTACAGAGTATGGTCCTGATAGACCTTAGATGGATGAATCTAAGGCTAATAGAAGGGCTTTAGCACATACACTCTGTGCAGGATAAAGGTTCAATGGGAGACACAGAACAAGGCGTTTTTTTCTCGCAAGTAATTCCAGCAACTGCAGTCATTAATTATTTTTTTTAATGAAAAACAAATGCTGTACTCCAACCCAAGTGAATAATAACTATACAATAAAAACGAATAAGAAAAATCAAAAATTAACCAATAGTGACAATTTTAACAAAATAAGAGGTTTTTGACTCACTGTCATGATATACAGCAGTTTACATAAATAAAGCATTTGGTATTCTCATATAGAAAACTATGATGGTTGAATACAAGAGTGTTGATATTCCTCTTGTTCTTAATACCACACTACTAACACCCATTTGCATTTGGCAGCTCATACTTTGCTTCGGCCTTCATGCCGAGGGTGGTGAACTTCAGTGTGGGAGGTAAAGCGTTCCACAAGTTCATTTTATCATTAAGCATGTCACTGCAAATCTGTGGCATGGAAAATGAAACCAGGTGTTCTGACTCATTTCTACCAACATACCATCATGCAACTCTGTGCTCTTCCAAATTATTTCATTCTCTTCATAAACCAAACAGAAATCCATAATCTTTAAATGCAGTTTTGTCCATTGTGAAAAGATAAATGCAACAGTTGCTTTTCAATCCTTTTGTGCACTAAGAGCATGGAACTTATGGAACAACTTGAAGAGGGCTTCGCCTTGTTACATTTTGCATTACTACTAAGGACCAAAGGTGGAAGTACTCTTTATTACCAGATATTTCACAACAATGGAGGAAGAAACGATAAACAAACAAAATGAATCAAAAACCCTTTGGTGGTTTGGGGATAGGGGAGGGGGGGTGGCAGGACTTGGGAAAACAATAAATGCAAAGGATGGATGTGAAAAAATAGAGACAAAAAAACAAAGGCTAAAAATTAACAAGTGGAAAACACAAAAGAAAGATCCACAAAATGAAATGTACATTCACAACCACACCATGAAGAAGTGCAAGATGATAGCAAAGGTATAAATCAGACAGGTTAAATTCAGGGATGCCACGTTAGTGACAAGACATTGTCATTGTGATCGTCTTACAATAGCGGTTATGCTCTCCAGTGGCAAGGAACAATCTGACAGCAAAAGGAGCCTATCTTGGAACTGTCTAATGTTTGCATTAAAGTCAGACTGCCTCCCATTTGTAAGCAAAATGACTTGGGAAAAAATATCTACCCACTTGACATGCATTTTTGCCTGTGATCTATTCAGCCCCCATGGTGCCAAGTCTGGCATGATAGTGCAAAGGTAGATTGGAGCTGTCTAATCAGAGTTGGATTATTGACCAGATAATAATGGTTTGGATTGGTGTCGCATAGACAAGGTATTGTTGAACAAAATGTGATCCCTTAGGTGGGTGTAAAGGAGCAGTCTGTGCCAAGTCAGACAGCATCAGTTGGTGGACGTTAAAGACTCAACAGCATATTTCATGAAGAGTAAAAAAGTTATTGCTGAGACCCTGAAAAAACCCTAAATTTCTGCCACCTTCAGACGATGCCAGGTCAAGCTAAATGGTTTATGAAGGAATCCAGCAAAAATCCTTCCCTGGCCAACCCCACAGAAGGTGAGAATAATTGGGACTCATAAATAAGATGAATTGGAGAATATATATATATATATATATATATATATATATATATATATGTATATATATATATATATATATATATATATATATATATATATATATATATATATATATATAGGCATTTAATAAACAAGAATAAATTACTGTGTGGGGCTAATGTGAAAAAATTCTGACTCAACCCAAGACTCAAACCCAAGGAGTCTTGGGTTGATTGACTTCATTGAAAAAATTGACTCAACCCAGGACTCAAACCCAAGGACCACATCGCTTCTGTGGTGACAGTCCACTGAGCTACACAAATGTATATATATATATATGAGCTATACAAATCTATATATATATATATATATATATATATATATATATATATATATATATATATATATATATATATATATATATATATATATATATATATATGTAAACGTTTTTTTTTTGCTCAAATTAGCAGTCAATCTAATTTTTTTTACTTTCAGTTGCAAGCGACTTATTCTTCTTTAAAAATGTGTTATCCCAACCACCCCAATCATATTATATATATATATATATATATATATATATATATATATATATATATATATATATATATACATACATATATACACATACATACACACACAAACACACATATGATTGGGCTGAAATAAATATGATGGGAAGGTGAGTCAAAATAATTGTTTTTGTCTGACCATGCCTTTCAGAGCGAAAATATGACTTCTCCTCCAGGGGTATTCAGAAACTCACCCATTGCCAGGGGGGAAAAAAGTGCCATTGGTTGGAAATCACATAAAAGGACTAACATCTCCACTAGGTTTCACTGGGCATAAGACAATTCCTTCACAGCTTGGAGTAGTTCGGGGAGGAGGGGGGTACGTTTTGATTTCTGCACATTTAGTCTGATTGGTGTCTTTTAAGTTGTATTTATCCAAAATACCTTGCATCTCATTTAGATTATCTTACATATCATTCAAAATATCTCTCTTGTTCTTCCATCCTGCTCTTCCATGAGAAAATATTCACCTTCATTTGCAATATATTCAATCACTTGTGATATTTGCATTCACTCATGATCTTCAGCTTCCCCGAGCTTCTATCTTGTTCTTCCATGGTTTCATCTTTCTCTTCTCCAAGCCTTGATCTTATGAAGAATATAAATTGGTACATATTCAATGATGCAACACCCAGTGATCAAAGTACCTTGATAACTTTGTAGTTTGCCCTCACTCCCATGAGAAATAACTGAGACGAAGCAATTCGTTCTATTTTTACCTTCATCACCGAAGGTGAAGGAGATTAAGTTTTCACCCCTGTCTGTCTGTTTGTTTGTTTGTGTGCAGGATATTTCAAAAAGTTGTGAACGGATTCAGAATAAATTTTATGGACAGGTTGGGTGTGTGACAAGGACAAACTAATTAGATTTTGGTGAAGATCCAGATCTGACAACTAGAATTTTTTAAGTCATTCTTCACCATTGAGAGGTAGGAGGACATTGGGATCATACTCTGTGCAGAGCGTTGATGCTGCTTAAGAAGTCTCCTTGGCTAGTGGGCACAATCCTGGACGGGTCACTACTCCAACACAGGATACCAGCAAGCTGGCACTCATTTTGCTGACCTTGGAAGGATGACAGGCCGAGTTTACCCCACCTGGTATTAATTCAACAGCTGAGCGGGATTTGAACTCAGGACCAAAGGATCCCAAGCCCACCACCAGAACCATTAAGCCAACACCAGGCATATTGAGAGATAGGGCCAAACCGATATTTAGCACGATATGTCAAAAAGTTGTGGACGGATTCGGAACAAACTTGGTGGAGATGTTGGGTGTGTGACAAGGAAGAATTGATTCTATTTTGGGGAAGATCCGAATCCATATCTGTATACGACATTTTTTTTTTAAAGTGATTCTTCACCATTGAGAGAAGGGGCGAAAAACGATATATTTGATGGACCTGATAATATGTTCTATTGGATCAGGTATTGCACGGCGGAGGTATGCGCTCTACCGAGTGCCCTTCGAGTTGAACATGCATCACAATTAAATTTTCCAAAGAGCAAAGAAACATGGTCCAAAGCCTCTACTTAATTATCATACTGTGAGCAGTGCCGTGCGGTGCTGAAAGTTGTGAGAATCACAGCATTTAAAAGCCTATAAGGTCGATTATGGGCCAAGTTTTAAGCTCACTTTTGTGTTTTATCAAGATGGCATCATGCGCAATCAGTCACTTACATACTTTCCAGTTTTGTATTAAACCAACCTACCCACCTACCTCTCCCCCACCCACGACTTCATAGAGTGTGAAAAAAATGCCTTGCACAAAACAGCTTAAGTTAGCAAACTTTCACTGAGCTCTGTAATGTCAAACTCTCTGCAAGGCATGCATTCAGCAGTTATCTAGCACTAGCAGAGGTATCTGGCGTTGCCTGGTGTTCTTCTAATTCTGTTGGCATTTTGAAGAAATCAATATTTTTTTCCTATTTCTTGGTGGGGGCACAAAACACCCTACCACCCACTAAGGCATGGGATCGGGGATCATTTAATATTACCTTTCAATGTCGAGGCTCGTATAAGAGCTAACACACATAACGTTTTACAAGGGGAGCAGGAGACAAAAGGGATGGGAGAGGGAAGCACAAAACAGTGGGGAATAGACAAACGAGGAGATCTGTGGAAGGGAGAGGGATGGGGCGGGGTACACGAGGTAAACAAGATGGACATTACAGGGACAACACAGGAAGGAAAGCAGGGAATTTGAAGGAGGTGGGTTGGAGGTGGATTAACGGAGGTAGAAAAGATCGTCGTTTTAGATGGGGGAAGATAAGAGATCATGGTGAACAGCTGTTTTGAAGAACTAGAGAGAAGAGTGGGATTGAAGAGAGTGTGGGAGTTTGTTACAAAGGTGGGGGGAAAAAAAAAAGAGGAATGAAAGAGTGAAGGTGAGCAGTGATTCTTGATTTTGGTAGTTTAACCAGAAGGGGGTTTCTGGCGGGCCTTGAGCGCCCTGCGGATATATGAGTGGGACAGACAGCAGACAAAGCAAGGGGGGGGGGGAGGGAAGAGAGACGGTAGAAGACAGAAAGACCACCGACCTGCCTGCAGTGAGACAGTGAGAGATCCAAAGACTCAGCCTCATCGGGGGAGATACCAATGATCCTAAATGTTTGGCCATCTCTGTGAAAAATGGCAACGCACATCACACAGACAGACAGGCAGACAGACAAACATATCATGCAGAGGATGTGCACAAGTAAAAAGAGACAAGAGAGGGGCTGTTAAATGGCATCTCACAGATCCACTAAGTTATGCATGCACTTTAAGATACACTGCCAATGGAGCTTCATACACTGCTGCCATAATACACTGCCAATGGAGCAAATATTGTACATCCTCCTCATCGAAGGCATCACGAAAGAGTAGAGAAACAAAACTACCAAAGCAGAACAATTCAAGAAATTATGAAGTTAGAATCATGCACCCATTGTGGGAAAAAAAATCTAAAGAGGAAGAGTCATGTTCATAATTATGTTACGGCAAACAAATATTTTACTTTTTACCTTTATCGACACCTATTAGGCAAACACGATGATAAAGAAACTCAAAAGTCTTAATTCAATAATGATCAGCACTTGGCAGAATGGGATACGAGGAAGATTTAGATACAGTGCCAAAACGGTATGCAGACAACAGATAATTAAATGGGGGTATTACATTGGCTGTCTCAATTTCATGATAAACATTAAAGATCATATTGTATACTGTATTGGAAATTTATTTTTTAAATCTTTCGGGCCACAAGACATGACCAATTTCTAAACTTCCTTTCGGTGCAAGTTGAGAATTATTGGTTCAACATTGTGATGCTAAGTTTTACAACATATCCTTCTGGTCTACAACTGTTGTTAGCAAAATAAAAGGCTAAGAGATATCGTACCTCATCAGATCATGTTATCCATCCATCCATTGGGACCATACTCTGTGCAGAGCGTTGCTGCTGCCAAAGCAGTCTCCTTGGCTATTGGGCACACTCCTGGATGGGTCGCCACTCAGACACAGGATACCAGCAAGCTCGCACTCATTTTGCTGAAGGATGATAGCTCAGAAGGATGATGGGCAGCGTCAACCCCACCTGGTATTAATTCAATAGCCAAGTGGGATTTGAACTCAGGATCCTAGGATCCCAAACCCACCACCTGAACCATTAAGCCAACACCAGGCATATAATCATATTATGGGCACCAATTAATTAGTAATTAGAGTCCTTGCTCGCAAGTTGATGTCATATGTAGAGTCCAATAAATTCCCTCTGTTGTGAATTTTGTTTGCGACTGCTGGGATCCTCCTTGGTGCAGACTTGAGGGTTAACCTCTTCATTCTGAAAATATTTTTTGATTGAATGTGGGCAATTTCCAAATGTCCCATCTCAGAAATTTTTTTTATCCCCCAGACCCCTCCCCCAAGACCCCTCCTTTATGTATGTAATAAACAGACAGACTAATGGCAATTAAGAGTCAAGCAATCAGTGTGGATATTGGCAAAAGAAATACCAGACCAATGAAATATCAACTCCTTCAATATTTTAATGAGCATCTGGATTTGTTTGCTTTTACTCCCAGCCCAATAACATCACGGTAATTCTCTTGAGATTAGTTGGGTTTCCAGAAGCTAAGAATCCAAAGGTTTTAATAGCAATACCATCAGCTGTATTTAAAGGCACTAGAAACACCCGCTTCCTCCAGGAGCATTGGCAAGTCGTCTCACCGCCCCCCCCCCTCTCTCGCAGGGGGAAGGGGATTTATTCTGATCCTGGGTACTATCATCACGTATGCAAAAATTGTCGCACATCGGATCAGCGTGGTGTGTTTTTTCCATGGTTTTCAGATGTACGTACATATACACTGTCAAATAATTGCTTTATTAAATATAGTAGGATGACCTTGGGGGATGGCAGTCAAATACGTGATGCCTGATGCAGGTTTACGATGAACGAGAGGGAAATGTCGACAAAATGTCATTATGGTGATGTAAAGGCCTGTAATAAGAAGTGTGTATGTGTTTCATGGTTAATACAGAGTTTTTATTCTCGAATATCAAAAAGTGGAGGGAGGTTTCGTGACGCTTCACCTATTTCTCAAGATATTCCCCTGCTACAAATGCGTACTTATCACATCAATGTGGTACGCCATGATTCCACATCGCATGGTTTTATATTGCCAATTTTATATATTGCTAATATTTACTCCATTGGAGATATTTTATGTTGGGTCTGCAGGATTTCAGGACATGCGAATTGATGTCTTCATCATTCAGAAATTTAATGCCACCCAGATGTTCTTTCAGTGGTCCAAAGGCAGTGACATTTAAAAAAATGACTGTATTGAGGGTGGAGGGTGATGTCTGACTTGCAAAGCTATCTCTGCCAGAGCAGTGGTGGTGACATTTGTCATGTGAGGACGAGCATTAACGTGCAGTAACGTCAAGCCCCGAGACGGTATACCTGAGATGTCTACGTATTGCTTGTCTCACGTCATTGCAAAACAACTCGCTGTAGTACAATTAATTGATGGTTTCACATGTTCAAGTAATTAAACTTGAAATAAGCCATTAACTTACAAGAATGTTATTGAATACGTTTTTTGTTTTGACGACTGAACCTTTCATTTTGGTGCTGGGGAGCAAGCTGCTTTCCACTCGATGTTGTTTTTGTTGTCTTTGTCGTCTGTCTGTCTGTCTGTCTGTCTGTCTGTCGTCTCTCCGCAGCATGTGTGATTACATTGGCCACCATATTGGTTTTGGGACCGTGAATTATTTGACTAGTGCTTTGATTCTTCGACAGCAGCATGAAATTATGGACCCATTCTCATCACATCACAGTCTTTTTCAACAAATCATCTTCCTCCCTCTGATAGCATTTCAGAAACTTTGTTGCAATGAATTCACGAGTTATCCTTTGATAAAACATGAGGTTGGCATCAATCTTTCACCGACCCAATTTAATTTCAAGTGAGAATGAATGATCGCTTCCACATGTTCAACAATGGGTATCAAATTATTCGGCAATTTTACGAATAGCAACCCATCGATTCTCAAAAATTCAACACGTTTAATGTTCCCTTGAGTCACGGCAGTAGGTTGGGTTTGAGAATGCTCATGATCATTCAAGATCACTCACCAATTCAGAGACATTTTATAACTCACAGCACTCCACAACTATGCAAAATATAAGCATAATTAAATAATGCAGAAAGTCTCCTGTGAGTTTTAGCCCGTTTGCTGTTCTACTTCACAAGGAACTTTATGAGACACCGCTGTTTTATGGTACATGTGATTATGTTGGCCACCATCTTGATTTTGCAACCCGGAACACTTTGACGAGTGATTTGATGGCATTTCCTGAACAACTTGCTTGTGGTATACAATATCGTAAAAGTTATGTCATGAATGACTATTCTACCATGTTCTTTCATTACAGGTCGATGTCAACCTTGAACAATCATTGTATATAACGTATGCATACCCTTATACAAAATATACGTAATATAATCAATAAACACCAATTACTGCACTGTACTCCCTAGAAGGTAACCAGACATAGTACGCGCATGCGTGCATGCTCACACGCACGCACTGTAAGTACTTACAAAAGTTATATTATTTGAAGTTATAACCTTAACTTGTAAGCAATTTACTGATTTCCCAACTGCCTGGATCATCAGCTGGGCACCGTTTTTCATCGAGGTTTCGATCATTTCAGTCCAGAACCTCTCCAAACGGCGGATCCACAACCCCGGTCGCAGATCCACATCAATAGATTACTCAACATCGATGGACCCACAACCCAAAGTTGTGTTCAGACAGTCAGTCAACACAGCAATACAATATCCTGATTCAAACTTATTTAATTATTACTTATATTTGAAGTATAACTACATTTGAATAACTTTAAATCATACACCACTTTGTATGATGATAAATTAAGCGATAAACACTACCTTGTAGACATGTCCATTACACAGCACCTCTATCTAACCATAGACTCAAACTGTCACCGATTTTAACATGCTGCACTGTGTATCCGAGTAACCACCAATAAATTATTTTAATGCTGATTTATAATGTGTTTTATAAATAAAACTAATTTCTTAATCACTGTATTTTATTTTACATTATTTATTCAACACACATACAAACATAAACACAATGATTTGTACATAATGTAATCACTGCCCTCACCACCAATCTCTCTTCTTGCAAACACAATGTTTTTGCCAGTTTCAATATCCCTCCCACCCCACCCCACCCCTACATGTCTACATATTGTGTAGCAGTCACGAAAGACTGTCTTTTTCACAATCATCCCTCTAATACATCTCCTCCCATTCCACTACCACACCCCGACTAAAGTTTGAAAAGTAAGAAAATAAAAACAAAAACTTTGCAATTAACTTTGTCCATGTGAAATTAACTTTTTCGACTCACCTTCGCTTTTAATGAAATGAAACAACTTTTTCTACTTCTCTCATCTGATGTCTTGCTCTTCGAGAAGCCTCTAGCGTTTGTGCAAAATCGGAAAAACGTTTGTATCCATTTTCTACATTGGCAATTTTGTGGCAAGCATGCTATCACAAAACAATACCCAACGAAGTAGACAAACAGATGGAAATAATCACAGGGGGACATTGTAATCCTTGTCAATCTAACACGTCAAATGTTCCTGCTGAAAAAAAGTAATAGTTTGACGAATGAGATGCTACACAATAACAGCTCCAAGACACACCACCGTCCCAGACAAAAATTTATTTCCTGTCGTAATTCTCTGCAGACTATTGTAGTAGGACCTGTTACAAACTATAGTATATGAGAGTACAACTCTCATATACTGTAGTTCTAACTGGAGCATTTTTGCCTGGGGTATAAGTATGGAAACATGTATAAATCACCATCAAAATATTGTAGAACAATGTCAAAGTTCTTTTGTGTATTTGATGTAATAATTATTTTATAGATAGAATGGGAGTTGTGTTAAAATACAGAAAACTTTGACATCGTTCTCTAACCTTTTTAATGTTGTTGATATACACAATGTTTCATTAGTCCACACAAACCAAAAAACGAGTTGTACATCCAAATGCCTTCACACATTAGTTGATGGACAAACGGTGTCATTCACAAGGAGGAGGCGAGCTTTCTCCGGCACCCTGAACATATTACAAATTTCTGCTCAAACTTCCTGTATCGGAGTGGTGACCCATCCGGGATTGTAACCAGAGACAAAGAAACTGCTTCGGCAGCACCGACACTGCATAATAGAGAATGGTACATCACCTGATCTGATCTGAAATGCCTTCATCGGGCATATCGATTTCTCATCCTCGATTACCACCCCCCTTTCCCGTAACGTTATGGGTAGAAATGGTTATTGATGTTGGCCATTGGTCACCGTCATCCTACCATATTTATTATGGAGCATCACGTGAGTCATGTGGGATGGGATGAAAGGGTGAGGTGAGGTGGGAGGAGAAAAAAAGGAGGTTAGGTGTCGACACAAAATTAGCTTGATTCATTGATGTTCATTTAATCCTGGCACATAATAGGTTGTGGTTGAAAAATGAGACGGGGTAAACGTTTTAATGTTCCATAATCTATTCTTTGAATCATTTGCGACCTCATTTTTATTCTCTCCTCTCACCTCATATGCCCCGTGTAGGGCTTTAAACTGCTTTATCGATAAAATGCTTGATGATGGTGACCAATAGCCAATGTCCCAAGCCTCATTCCATCCACACCATTATTGGGTTGGTTAATCGAGCATGAACATTGTATAGGTCTAATGAAGGCAGTTGCATGCATAAATGAAAAACATTTTCCATTTCAAAATGACATGTTCTTTGGTACAGATTCGCTTCACATGATCACCAGGGAAAGTTTCAGATCGATATCTTTAATGTCATTGATTTGATTAAGGTTGGAGCACATGCTCCAGATGTTGGCCTCTATGCTGAAGGCACAATTGTATTCGATAGGAAAAATTGTTTATTTCAGCTGCAGTAATTGAACGGATTTTGTCAGCGATTGCTGTTTTGAGATCATCTATGGATAGTGACTCTCCTCGGTAGACATCTAACCATGAGCACGGTTTGAGCCTTCTTGAGGGATTTCGCTCAGGGCTGGATTTCGGCTGAAAACGATTTTTCTTTAGTTGTCCATGGCATGTTGAAAAAAAAAATGGGGCTATCTTGACCAAGTCTAAATCTGCTGACAATACATGAACTGCATTTTGTGCATTTGCAAAAAAGTAAGAGAATATCATTAGTATGAAGGAACTGATAAAAGGTAAATTTGGAACTGTTTTTTTTATGGCCACCCTCTGTATTGTGTGGGTGTGTGTGTGTTTACATATATATATATATATATATATATATATATATATATATATATATATATATATATATATACATATATATATATATACACATACATACATATATAGTAGTTTTGGCATTTTGGACGAGCACTTTTGAATTTCTTCTTCAGTTAGTTTATAATATCTTATTTTCTTGTTATTTATAAAAAAGGATTCGCTGCACGACAATGGCGATTTTTATTATTATCCATCAATTTATCAAATTATAAATCCTATCTATATTATAAAAGGAGCCGTGTCTGTCTGTTTGTTTGTTTGTCTAGTTAGAACTTGAGAACAGATTCACGGATTTCAATAATTAAACTATGGTGGATTCAGGGAACGCCCGGGAAGGTTTGTGATGATTTTTTTTTTAATGGGTACGTGGGCACGCGTGGTGAAACTGCAAGCGCGAACTTGTGACGCTGATGATCCCCATACCACCAGGAATCCATTTTCTTCTTACCGTATTGATTCGCCATCACAGCAAAGATTGGTATTTCCTTCGGTGAAACGACGGGTCATATATTCTCGTGGGAGAAAAATGGCAGCTTTTTGCTGTCATGCCTTCTCGTCGAAGATTTTATGTGAATTGAACAAATAAATACAAAACTGTCAGATGAACGACTTTTAAACTCCACTTCAAACGTTTTTTTCAACATTCAAATCAAAAAAAAAAAATCTTGCAAATTATATTTGGCCATTTCCTGTAAACTTCGTGTCGTTTTTAACTAAATTTTTTCGTATAATGCAGAAACTCCCTGATTACCTGATCAAACACATGTCAAGCAAAATGCATAGAATCCACTTAATGCCATTGCTTTTAAAACCGTTTAAAGAGTACAATAAGGAAAGATGCGAAAAATAATATAATAAATTACTGCAGACACCAGACATAAAGTATTTGTGCAGTTCCACAGCACCCGTCAATATGAAGGCACCAACTATAATGAAGCTTCCCTCTATTATTTAGATTATTTAGTTAACTTTCTCACAAGGTTAAAGTTTCTTTTAACCCGACTAAAGGTCCTCTGTGATATAATTAGTTCCGTGATAGCTTGAGTGCCTTTGGATTTCATTCTCAAGGGATGAAGATCCAACCCACTGACATCCTTCTGTTTTAGCCTTCTCCCACACATACGTGTCCTGAAATTGTGCATTTGTAGTATTTAGACAGCTTCTCAGAATTGATTATGAAAATATTTTTTTTACATTGTGCACCTATCAGTGACAGGTATCAGTCTACTTTTACACAAACAACAAAGACAGTAGGCAATGTGTACACACATCAACAGAGCATATGGGATTTGAACCTGCGATCTCAACATCCTAAGCACTGGCAGGATAGCTTAGAGGTATGCACACTCGCCTGTAAGGTCACCAGGCTGGGTTTCAATGTTGTCCCAGACACTAACTGTCATCCAGTTGTTTTTTTCGCAGGTAGGGTTAGGCATCAGAGTGTGTGTGTGTGTGTGTGTGTGTGCGCGTCATTCTTCGAGTACATTAAACTTGGTGTCCCATCTGCCGGTATTAGTTGGTGGATGTTAAAGATCCCACGGTGTCCTTCACAAAGAGTAGGCGAGTCATCTCCAGTGTCCTGTACAAATTACAAATACCTGTTCTAACTTGCAGGGGGCACTGCATCAGCGGCATTCCCATGTCCCCAGCACACGATGTTACCCACGGCCATTCGTGCATACAAAAGTAGAAGAATAAGCATCCTAAGCTACATGCTCAAATTGAACACCAAACTGGCCAACCGTTCGAGATCAATCAGGCAAAACAAACTAAATGTCCTTCCGAAACGATTAGCCCGAAAATTATATTCACACTTTGCTTCGTGTATGTGGTTATAACATCTCATTCTGTTGGAAAATTGTAAATTGGATGTCAAAATGATGAATTGCATTTGATAAGCGTAAACTGGACGTATTGGCCAGAAAGTGTCATTGCACCATTCTTATGAAACGTTGTGTGAGTTTGATTATCAAGGATGTCAGTACGTCTGTCTGTGACTCATAACCTGTCCCGGAATGACTCCTCAGCATTAGGAACACTCATGGCAAGACCTCAGAACCGCGATGCCCGATGGTCAAAGTACCGTTTGATAAATTTCTGAAGAACATCAAAACTGTCCCGATTCAGTTTTATACATGCCACACACTTCAAACTTTGTTTTGATGTTCATTTGGCTTAAAACAAAATCTGACTAAATGCAATATAAACCAGTTTTCTTATGTTTAATCCTCAAAGCTGTATTTTCGAGGAATTCATAGAATATTGGAATAAAATTGTGTAGATGCCCCCCAGACAGCCACTCTCACAATGCCATTCACCAAATCGACTCATCGATGGTACAGGCTATCGAGTAGTGCAACGTTCTGCAGGACAAGGTTGCACTTTGAGAAAGGTATTGGGAGAAACAGCACATATCTTCAAGTAAATGCAAATCAGATAGCCAGCTTAACAAGGACCCAAGTGAAACCAAAGGGCACTAGTAAGTCAAATTTAAAGCGAGCATTTAACAACGAAGCTCTACCGCCTTCCCAAGGAAACAGCAACGATATATTTTGGGAATGATACACCTTTTGGCCAACTCGTTACAGTCAACAACTTCCTCGTGATGATTTCTTACATCATGAATGTCAAAAGCGAGTTTTTCTTCTTGCTGTTACAAAATTCTGATTCGATATATGTGTCACTTCAGCCGGCCCATTACCAGTCCTCCCGTCAAGCTCATGTGCACACTGATGGAGGGGAGATCGGTGCGCACATGAACTTGGCGGGAGGATTGGTAACTGGAGTTTCCTGAAGTGGACAGAGCAACTAGTGCGGATGGAGTGAGATAGACTTCCGAAGAGGGCAGATTCTGTTGAAAGAGTGATGAAGCAAGAGAAAAAGGGGTACAGCGTGGTTGTAATGGGAGAATTGCGTGACGAGGGATGTCAGAAAGGTGGAGGTGGATGGAGAGTGGAGAGAGGTGGCTGGTGATCGAGGATGGTGGGGGAGTGTTGTGGATGGAGCAGGGCAGTAGCTCAGTACCAGTCGGCCTAACCCCCATAATGTAAAGAGATTTTGAGGAAGAACAGATATGTGTAATTCTGGCCAGGTAAGACAGGTGGCCATAAAGAGTTCCCAGTGATAAATGTTTCACTGTGTTTCTGCAATGGTCGTTCATCCAAACAGTCACCAGAGAGACAATGCTTTGTCTTGGAACGCAATGGTTATCAAAGGGGAGAGTTTTTTTTAATTGTAAAATAAAAAGAGAAAATGAAACTCAAAGAAGACCCCATGGTAGAAGACACCAGGGCATGTGATCTCCCACGCAGCGAAGGGGTCTCCGTAGAATTAATCTTTGAACAGAGAGCTGCTCCTCAACCAAAATTTCCTCGACCGATTTGAAAAACACTTTCAGGTTTGGCCACGAGATGGCGATTGTATAACTGTGTGTCCAAATGTCGTTACCATTTTAGAGAACGAACGCGGCACTTTCAACGTCTCACAAGGTAGAGGCAGAAGGTGCGTGATCACCTAATAAAATGCAGCGGGCACGGAGGTGCACGGAGGTGCACGGTCCACAATGAGATGGCAGGTCCCCTTCCAAGATCGACTCGTAACTTTATCATTGACATCACACTCGACGATCAGTTAAAGCCGTGGGAAAAAAATGCGTGAAACACTCGCGGTGAGTATTTAGTGTTTGTTTCAATTTGCCTGACCACCTAGAACATTCACCTTCGCGCACGACATTCACTAAGTACATGTGTAATGGCTGAAGGAGGGCAGACTCTGTTGGGATCGCAAGTCAAGCCGCTGCGACTGCTCCCCATGAAGGTGCCACTTACGAAAATCGTCGTCCTGAGAGTGAACGAGGGTCAGCGCTGCCAGCAGCAACAGCGGCCGCAGTTGTCTTATATCCACAAAGTTGAACATGTCTATGCGGACATGTAGTCTCTGCGAAACCAGGGGGAAAAAAAAAATCGGGTACTCCTTGACTCGTCACTGCTGCCGCATCAGCTGCTGCCCAGGTGCCCAAAGATCCAAGCGGCAGCACCGAACTCTCGTTGTGCCTTCCGAGTCAAGCCGCTTGCCGGCCGCGGGGCTCGGGGCAGCGCTTTAACGGGCGGACGCAAGTGGGCTCCGGGGCGACCCCCAACGAGGATGAAATCCGACCCCGCTCTCCAACCACTCGCAGGACGCTCAAACTCACGTCCCTCCCGCTCATCCATTCACCCTGGGTTTAAAGCTGCCTGCGAATCACAACACATCTCACCGAGTGGTTCATTGCGTTCACAGCATTCATAATATTCTTATCGAACATTTGGGCCCTTTCCATTTTACATCGGCATGATACTTTCAATCACATTTCATTCACAACGTCATCGGTTAAATTACGCAATCATTTTTTCAACACGTACACTCTCACGTCCTAATCACTACTGTTGGTACGCTAACACACACACACACACACACACACACACACACACACACACACACACACACACACACACACACACACACACACACACACACACACACACACACACACACACACACACACACACACACACACACACACACACACACTGTTGTGTGTGTGTGTGTACATATATATCATAAAAAGTAGAAAAATATGTATTTTTAAAAATATAAACATTATAAAATATATATATATTTTTCTACTTTACATATTTTATATTACATATATATATATATATATATATATATATATATATATATGTATATATATATATATATATATATATATATATATATATATATATATATATATATATATATATATATATATATATATATATATATAAAAAATATATATATATATATATATGTATGTATTTAAAAACATTTTTTTTATATATTTATATATGTACATATATATATATATATATATATATATATATATATATATATATATATACATATATATATATATATTGTTCCAAATCTGGAAACCATGTGCACTCAACATTCAGGTCCCAAAGTTAGTTATGCTGGTAAGTACTGTACATGTGTGGTCAGGACCCCGTCCTTTTGTTTAGTGGGAGGATTAAATGTGTGCGTTGTGAAATCTTTAGTTAGGTTATTATATCCAACGAGCCATCGAATAAACCATCCCACCTGCACGATCCATCCCCCATCACGATCCACTACCCAACCGCTGTCTACAAGCACTCTGACTTGCCAGGGCAGGGTCTTGCAGCCGTTCCTTGCTGCTCCCACCAACGCTCCTTCCACAAACGTTTTAACTCTTGCGCCAACGCAACATGAATACTGTTACTCTTCGAGAGCGGAGCTACGTGGAGAATATGGGGTTTCCGAACAGGGGCCACGGCTCCGCCCCGGTAGGGTGAAGCCATGGGCCAATGAGGGACGGACGGCGAGATGATTCTCGCCAAAGCCCCTCCCCGTGTGGGAGGAGATATATCTTGGAGATGCTCTGTGCAAGAGGAGGTGTGTGGACGAGCGTTTGCATGGGTTAGAAAGAGTTTTGATGGTAGCTAGTCAGGTTTTGAGGCAGTTTGTTCACGGAGGCTGTTGCGGGGAGTTCTGGCCTGTTTTGTGAACCAGACTATTCGCCACGCGGGCTACCATGGGCCACGAGTCCCACACGTGCGGCTGGTACCTTCGACGACTCACAGGTCCCCATCTGAACTCTGACCCCCAGCTCGTTTCTCTCATCGTCTGGAGGGTCCAATAAAAACTCTGGGGTTTCTTTTCTTTTTGTGTGTGTGACTGTGTGTGGGCCCATCTATAAGTAGAACTGTGTAAGTGTATATTCCATCATTGTAAATACTGCATTGCATATTCGCGATAAGTTTCGCCTCTTCCGTCTTTTGATTTAATTGTAAATAAATTATGAGAAATGTTCCCAGCTCGTTTCCGTCCTTTCTTTATTTGGTCCAGCATGGTCCGGGTCTGAGTTCAGACATGGTTTCATCCCCAATAATCTGTTAATCCTAGCCGGCACGGCTTTGGCAGTTTCCGCTCGGCTGCAACCGAGCTGGAGTTGGTAGTCGCTAGTTGGAACTCTACCGCAGTCGGTAGAGTGACCCGGTTCGAGAAACATGTGCCGAGGGCGTGAATCCCCGGCAGCCAAGACTGCGTGGTTATTTAGGTATATTGGGATCTGGACAATTAACCCTCCGCCATGCGGTCGAGATATTGGCGTTTCACGGTCTATTAATCGACCCGCCGGCTTCGGAGTTATCCAGAGCGACGGCCTATAAATTCCGGGGAGTCTGGTGGGAGACAGCGTAAACTTCCCCACCGAGCGGTCGTTCTCGCCACCGACCCCCGGCCCACAACCATTTGGTAGTCAGGAGTGCGATACGAACCCCTCCGCCCCCATAGAAGGGTTACAGGATTCAAACCCGCAACAAATTGGTAGTCAGGAATGGGATTACGAACCCCACGCCTCCACAAGAAATTTACAGAAATTGAATCCACAACAAATTGGTGTTTAGGAGCGGGGTTCGAACCCCTCCGCCTCCATAGAGAAATTTACGGGATTCGGACCAGCGGTGTGCTTGACAACCCCCCCTTTCCCTCCAAATTAAGAGGATCCAAATTTTATTTAATTCTCAGTACGCAGACCAAGACGAGCTGGTGCAGGTGGGTTCTGAGATAAGGTTAAAGGAATCGATGGCCCATGACGACACCTTGCAGGAAGACCCTTCCCTGCAATCAAACCCAGGGGTGGCATTGGGGGCGGCGGCGGTGGTGCATGAGCTCCCCCCGCATCGAATTTCCCCCATGGAGAACCGAACGATCCCCGTCGGATCCGTGCCCGATCGTGGTGGATCGGCTTCGCCGGGGTCATGTGACATGAGACAGATGTTGGAGATACTAATGCAAAGAATGGATGCGAATGCGCAAAGAATGGATGCGAATACGCAAGCACAGAGGAGGGATATGCAAGCACTGAAAGGGGATTTACAAAACCGAATGGATGCGAATGCGCAAAGAGCGGATGCGAACACGCAGGCACTGAGAAGTGATATGCAGAGCATGGGGATGCACTTGCAAACACAAATAAAGGTGGGCCAGGAAGAAATGAAGGCGGAGTTGGTAAAGGTGAAATGCAGACCATGGGTCGGAATTTTGCAAATGGGATCAGGACGGAACATGGAGGAATGACCGAGTCGAGGGGGAGTGTAATGGCTGTTTGGACCGCGATGGAAACGGGCAAGGTCGAGGGGACGAGCGACGCCGTAATAATTAAGGGAGAAACATGTAAACTCGGACAGGGGGTGACGGAATTAACAGAGACACGAAGGGAGATAGATCAGGTAAAAAAGGACGAGTTACACGAAATTAAAGAGGAGCACACACAAGTAGAGCTGGTAGGGGACATTGGGGTTGAGCTTGGGGAATGTGTTAAGACCCAATGCGAGGGTCAGATTAACCTCCCACAGGAACGAGGGGAGACAGTATGCTCCCTCAAGGCAGGCCGTGACGAGGTGAGTCCGGTAAGGCCGTGCGAGGTCGAGCGGGTGCATGGTGCAAATGAGCACATGCCGAGCTTGGGGGGTATAGAAAACCCCGGATCTTTTGGGCTAACACGAGCCCCCGATGTGAATGTCCCAGAGTGTGTGTTGAAATGTGCGCAGAATGCAAATGGCATGGCATGTGTGAGTGCATGTGAGCAGATGGGACGCGGACCGATCCAGACGGGAGACGTGGGTCGTGTAACGGACGGGAATGGCGAGCCTAATGGGCCACACAGAATTGTTTTGGAAACCGTGCCGGCTCTGCGGGACGCTGCGTGCGAGGTCCGTTCTGTATTTGCAGACGGCCCAGGAGCGCACGTTTGTGTGACCGGGAGTCGGCCTTAAAATGCTCGGCGCCTGGTACAAGACACCTGCGTCGACGGCTAAAATGGGGGCAAATTGGGTTGTTCAAATTTGGAAAGCACGTGGCCCCATGTGACCACGTGCACGGAGGCCGACATGACGCACGGAGCAAGTCCGGGGACGTCACGGCAAGCTTCGCAGCGTCAGTGTGCGAGTGAGGTCAGAGTCATGTGTGCAGAATGCACACCTGACTTGACGTCAACGGGGACTGCATGGCATGAAGGCCAGGTGAGAAACGCACGGCTCACATGGTGGTTGGCTCGGAGGCGAGCGATTGATGAGATCGATGGGGTGACGATTCGCTTTCGATTATCGCCCATACAGAGGAGACAAGTGAGTCATAAACCGTCGCCCTGGCAAAGCAAGTTTCGGAGGTCCTTGCTCCGAGTACACGATGCCCGCCGGGAAAGGAGCAATAGTTAGTGGATGGGTTTAGCGTTAGATAGACCGGCCTCATGGGGTATGAGCAGTCCTCCATGGGGCCTGGTGGGACGAGTTAGAGGGAATTTTAGGATAGAATTTAGAATGGATTGGGGGACATGGACAGACATGGACCGTGTAGTGGGGACATAGCTTAGCGATATAATTAAATGGAACGTGCATTACTATAAGGGATGACGGGGAGCACAAATTAGTTAGGGGGACGTAGCTAGTGGAGTGTTAGTGTGGTAAAAATAAAACCAAGAGAGGAACATAATGAGTGAATGTGGGTCAGCGGGCCCGAGTGCGAGTGGAGTGAATGTGGAATGCATGGTTTCGAACGAATGATTGGGGGGAGGAGTGAATCACACCCAAGGGAACCCGGGGTTCGTGTAATGTTAGTTAGTGGGTTTGTTAAATTAACCAAAACGGATGTCAGTTTGTTGTTGGTGTTGAATGAAGGCACAAAACCTTTTGAAGGGTGCAGAAGTTCATTGACCAGCTGGGAGTGTGGCTGTGGAAATGTGCACACTGAGTAGAGGGCCCCGAATGAGTCTGTTAGTTTAGTTACGCAACGCACTAGGTTATGTATTTTTGGGACATGTATTGAAAATGTCGCACTCAGGGATCCGTAGGTAAAATGTACCTCGGGAACCTACACCTGCATGCCACACGAATGTTAACGACTCAGGTCGAGTCCAGCAAAAGGGAGGGGGGTAATGTTGCGGTTCTCGGAACCGCATGCATGCAACGGATAGGTGTCCCAAGACAGTTATGCCATTAATATACGTGTAGATCGACCCCTTATTTTTGATTCGTGGGAGGACAAGGGAGTGCGTTGCGATGGGCTAATAGTTGGGTTGTTAAATCATTTTTCCCTTTTATTGTATTCCCACCTTTTTTTTTCTGAGGTAAGTCTGCCTCGCTTGCCCCTCATCTTGCTTACCACAGCATGACAACCCACGGTACCCTCCCCAATGATCACTTCTGAGGTTAAATCGCAACATGCACTGTGGAGTATACTGGCGCTTTGAGCTTCCACACCCAAGGCCAGACATGTGCGGCGTGTCACATACGCTTTTTCACCCAAGTGAGCGGGCCATACCGGCGTCTGGCCGAAGCCCGGCCCAGGATGGCGGACCACGTGGGGTGGGGGGGGGGGTTGGGGCCAGTCGGAACGCCCGACTCGGGCGATGACGTTGGATTTGGCATGGCCCCTCCCCTGAGCTCCGGGCTCTATAAAACACAGAGAAATTCTCCGTGTATGGGTTGTGTTGGAATTGGAAGTGTTGTGTTCGGTGTGGGTGTGCTTCACGCGGAGTGTTCCTGCGACTCGACTCCGCCCACGTCTCACCTCCACGAACTGCCTCCTGCCTGGTCCTGCCTACTGCTCCACCCTCGCCCTCTGGACTCCTCCCTTCTCCACTCAAGCTCCTCCTGTTCGGAACACAATCTCCACACGTGCGGCTGTGGCCAGAACAACGCAGCTATTGTTGGGTGCCGCACCACGGAGCATCCCTCCCCTGAAACACCCAGCTACCGAAAACTATAAGCTCAACCCCCTCCCTCCCTGGCTGCAAAAGTCCTTTTTCATTTGGGTGCCGCACCACGGAGCATCCCTCCACTGAAACACCCAGGTACCAAAAACTATAAGCTCAACCCCCTCCCTCCCTGGCTGCAAAAGTCCTTTTTCATTTGGGTTTCTTATTTTTCTGTGTGTTTGAGTGTGCTGGCGCCTGTCTGTTAAGTAAGCCTGCAGAAGATCTTTTATTGTTACTGTGAATAATCTCGCATCAAGTCTGCACTGTGTCTGCTTTAGTAAGTTGCTTATATAATTGTGGCACCCCCACACCCCTCTCCTCTTTGCCTGCATTCCATACCCAATAAACCTTTGTTGTTCCACATGCTTTTCCTCACTTGCTGTAAATAAATAATTGTTGTGGAAATATTCCCAGCTCGCGTTTGTCTTTTCCCTCATTGGTCCAGCATGGTTCGAATGCAGGTTTGGCCGGGTCTTTATTCCAAATGGTCCGTTCCTTCTAACCGGTATGTCCTTGGCAGTGTCGCTCTGCTACATCCGATCCGGAAAGGTGATCCGATCCGGTTCGGACAAGGCGTACCGAGGGCGTGCTTCCCCGGTGGTTAAACCGCGTGGTTAATTAGGTAACCCGATTCCATAGGCGGGAGGACCCTAAGTCACGCGGTTGAGTTATTGGTGTCCACGGTCAGTTAAGCGACCCGCCGCATCACGGAATTATCCGTGAGCGACGGCCTACAATTCCGGGGAGTCTGGTGAGAATCGACGTAGCTTCCCCCACCTAGTGGTCTTCTCACCCGACACCGCAACAATATATACACGCACGCACACACACGCGCGCACACACACACACATACACACACACACACACACACACACACACACACACACACACATACACACACACACACACACACACACACACACACACACACAATGTCGAAAACTATCTTATTCGTTTTAAAAAATTACCAAGTATCAATTTTTTGGGTCATATATTGATTTAATTGAAAATACACTTAAAAGTAAACACTTTGACAGAAATTTGCCATCATGATCTCTTGTATGCTTGGTGTTGGCTTACTGGTAAAGGTGGTGGGCTTGGGATCTGAGAATCCTGAGTTTAAATCCCACTCGGCTGTTGAATTAATACCAGGTGGGGTTGACTCTGCCTGTCATCCTTCCGAGGTTGGCAAAATAAGTGCCAACTTGCTGGTATCCTGTGTGGGAGTGGCGACCCGTCCAGGATTGTGTCCAACAGCCAAGAAGACTGCTAAGGCAACACCAACGCTCTGCACAAAGTATGTTCCCAATGATTGGATGGATCTCCTGTGCTTTTGTTTTAGTTTTTTTAATACAAAAAAAAAAACTTTGTCAGGATAGCTCACTTTAATTGTCATGTCTAAACACGAATAATTAACATTTACCGTTTTCATTGTGTTTTGAGAACCAAGAGTGTATTGTAAATGTACTAAAAATCAGGCATGTTCAGACAGTCTGAGGCTAATTCAGCAATTCCTGCACCACATCTGGGATTTATTGAGATTCTGAGGCCTTTGGGAAGAATGAGGGGGTGGGAGCGCCTAGGCTCGAGAGGTGGGAGAGGCTGAAGAATAGATTGTGTGGCTGGAGTTCAGCATTTTATTGCAAACACAGATGGGAAATAGAAAGTGTGAATCAGTTGTCTCCATCATCATCATTTGAGGCTTTTGGGATTAAATCTCTATGATTTGAGCGAATCAAACTTATAAAATTGACCAAACAATTGCTATCACAGGATTTTCTTTTTACCTGAGTTTTCATATGATTTTGTGAATGGAACAAAAAAAAATTCATAGCAGTTGTACAGTACATTGTACAATAGGTAATCATGAAAAACAGATGGTTCTATGTAAATACTTATAGCACATGTGTTGGTTGAATAAAAAAGTAACAGCCTGGGATCAAGCTGACAAACAAGAAGTTTGAGATTCTTAAACGCCAAGTCAGGTTCCTTGGCTGCATCGTGTCTATAGAGGGTTACTCGAAGGATTCAGCTGAAGTTGCACCAGTGCAAGCCGTGAAAGAGGAGCCAGCAATGGTGGGAGAACTGAGAATGACTACCCTTATGGACAAAACTTCCCTCGCATAGTAAAACCACAATATGACCTGTTACCAAATGGAAAGATGGGCAGTACCAGGTTGAACAAAAGGCAGCAACAAAACAGAAGGGTCAGGGACAGCTTTTGCCTAGTCAGCCAATCAAATGGATGTAAAGATACCAAGAAGTTCTCCATCATCTGATCACCTCAACATGTCCACATCACTTTCACTATAGTACTGCCGTGTGCGCTTGCATGGCTGATTCGTTTTCATTCGATTAACCCTGGAGGAATTCAAATTGTGATAAATTAGATATCGAGTACAGGCAGGGAACAGATCCTGCTGGAAAAGGCATGACGCTTCCCCTCCAAGCGTAGCTTTCATTAAATTATCACAAAGAACCACCTCGGCACCAGCAAGTCTAATTCGAAGTATCATCTCATATCACCACTACATTAATGGAACAAACTCCCACACTCTCTTCAATCCCACTCTTTCGTCGAGGTATTTTTAAAACAGCTGTTCACCACCATCCCTTACCCCATCCAAAACCATGATCTCCACGACCACCGTTAACCCACCCCAAACCCACCTCCTTCAAATTTCCTGTTTCCCTTTCTGAAAGTCCCTGTAGTGTCCATCTTGTTTACCCCGTAAACATGCCCCATCCCTCTCTCTTCCACAGATCTCCTTATGTCTTTGTTCCATACTGTTTCGCACTTCCAACTCCCACCCCTCTTGTCTCATGCTCCGCTTGCCCCTTGTTATATGTTCTATGTGTTAGCTCTTATACGAGCCTCGACAAAGTATACAAAAAAGTATCCTAATCCATAAAAAGAATCTCAGAATGCAAAGCCAGTCGGCATACTATTTGTACTGCGTCCGGAGGCGGAAGGGTGAGGAGGAAGTGGGGAGGGGCGGTGACGGCATAGTGGGAGAGGTGGGGAAAATTGTGCCGTGGTGAATAATCCCCCTTGTCTGTAGCAGGGGTCAGTAAACTACTTGCACTGTGGCAAGTGTATAGGCGAACATCGGAGGTCATTCCCTCCCCTTGCATGGGGGAGGGGGTGGGGGTGGTTTGGTGTGCCTCTGACCTGACCATGGACACCACCAACACATGTGCAAAATTTGGTGGAGGTCAGACCAGCCCTGTTTGTTTCTCTGAATTTCAGATACACAACAAAACACAACACAACACACACACGGCTTCGATAATAATAAATGTCAGTGTGTGTATCCATCCATTGTCCGTCTGTATGTCCGTCTCCTCCATAAATTTAAAACCATGAAACCTAGCGGCCCCAAACTTTGCATGCACACTTAGGGAACTCCAAGGTCGTGCATGAATGAAAATTGTGTGTTTGGGTTAATTTAAACACCCCTTTTGAAGATAATTTAGGGGGTGCTCATCACGAAAAAAAACAAAATAAGCCTCACAAAGATGTTGGCACACCATTTTGGTCAGTCCTCTGTCAGCTTGCAAGAGTCTAAGCCACCATTTATGTTGGCCTGCTCAACAATGCCTTGGCTTGGAACAGGCCGCAATGATTTCTTAACTATAAAGTTGTTTTTTTTTGCTTTTCTCACATATCATCGAATGCCTGTTCAGCATAGCTATGAATCGCTGGATACATTGAAATGCCTATAAATTCCCAGAGACACCAGCGTTCATGGCTTTATTGAATTTCCGCACATGCCATAAGCTCTAGAATCTCTTCAACTAAGCCAAATTACACAATTGAAGCTCCAAAATTAAACTTAGCAGCAGCTCCAACAGCTAAGAAAGTGTTAATTTGTCCAATTTGGACAGTTTCACATTTCAGGTGTTTCCGGGAGGAGTTTAATCTGACGGATCGGCGATTGCTAAATGCTTGCCAAGACAGCCGTTCCTTAACAACCCTTTTGTTGGAGTGCTTCCTTGAGTGCTTACACCACTTGGCGAGTGTTGTACAATGTTCGCAGTCACTGAATACTGTATATTGGTCGACTTGAACAAAGTTCAGGTGAGACTCACCTGCGTTGGCCCAGCATTGTTCTGTGGTGTCTCGGATGGCTCACTGAAAATGTGCAATCTTATTTTATACCACGTTTCTCCTTATTGTACAATCTCCTTTCATTATACAATCCATCACTTCGGCACAGATAAATACGTATTTTAACAAGCTCAAATGAGTTAAGATCCTCGTACTCTTAATGATGACGTCATAAAAACGCATATGACGTCATTGTGATGTATCAGGTTTGCGATAAATTATCTGTGCTAATGCCTGGCTTGATTCCCGCAAATAAAATTCAAACAGCTTGCCGAGTTTCGGAGATAATGGTATAGGCGATTTCTATTAGCGGCGATATTATGACGTCAACTTTTTTTCTCGGAAGAATTTCCAAAATCGGAGATGGTTACTGCCTGCGCGTGGGCTTTCTGCATATGCATACCAAGTTTCACGAAGATCCGATGAAAACTCTGGGTTGTGAAACAAAAAATGTCAAAAAATAGGAATGGTCATAAAAATTGATATGACGTCATAGTGATGTATCATACGTGCGGTCATTAATCTCTGCTAATGCCCTGTTCGATTCCCACAAACAGAATTCAAAAAGCTTGCCCAGTTTTGGAGATAATTTTTTAGGCGATTTCCATTAGCGGAGATATTTTGACGTCATAACTTTTTTTCTTGTAGGAATTTTCAAAATCGGAGATGGTTACTGTCTGCGCAGGGTATTTTTTTACATATATACGCCAAGTTTCAGGAAGTTTCGATGAAAACTGTAGGCTGTGAAACAAAAAAATAGGAATGACGTCATAAAATTGATATGACGTCATAGTGATGCATCATATGTGCGGTCATTCATCTCTGCTAATGCCCTGTTCGATTCCCGCAAACAGAATTCAAAAAGCTTGCCTAGTTTTGGAGATAATTTTTTTAGGCGATTTCCATTAGCGGAGATATTTTGACGGCATAACTTTTTTTCTAGGAAGATTTTTCAAAATCGGAGATCGTTACTGTCTGTGCAGGGTATTTTTACATATACACACCAAGTTTCAGGATGTTTCGATGAAAACTGAAGGCTGTGAAACAAAAAAGTCCACAAGAACAACAATGTGAGTAAGACTTAGAGATCCTCCACGAGGATCTAAAAAATGAAACGTTTTCTTATTAAAAGTTTCTTCACTCGTGTCATTGGAGTGCTTGCTTGGAGTGCTCTTCAAGCTTCGATCTCCACAAACTACCATGGTGATACTGCGGCATGGTTGTCCATGTAGACAACTCCGGCATGAAGAAGGCAAAATAAATTTGATGATTACAATGAGTAAAAAAATGTTTTCACTTTTCTCGCAATGAATCGCCGCATCACTGCATGATAGCTGAGAGGTACGCACACTCGCTCTGACCTGTCTAGTCTGGGTTTGAATCCCGACCCAGCTATAAGCTACTATCCCAGCTATAAACTGCCAGCTATAAGCTGTTAGGTTTCACAGGCAAGGTGTTTCATCATTGTGTGTTTTCTCTCGGATGGACGTTAAACTGGCCGTCACATCTGCCGAAATCCCTACACCCTCTCCTCTCCACCTCCACACTCCCCCCTCTCTCACCCCATCCCACCCTTTCCCTCTCCCCCACTCCATTCCCTCTCTCACCCCACTGCCTCTCTCACCCCTAACCCACCCCTTTCCCTCTCTCCAACCCTCCCCCTTTCTCAAACCTTTCTCCCCTCTCCCCCTTTCCTCCACCCTCCCTCTCTCTTCTATCCCTCCCCCTGCTCCCCCACCCCTCTCTCTCTGTTGATAGGTCTGTAACATGAATGAATCAGATTCGGAGTGAGCCAACCAGAGGGGTGCAAATGTCGCTGCATGTGCGAGCATGTATGCATGCAGGCAGGCCTTTCCCAGGTAGATAACAACGGTTTTAAATGCTCCTGCCCGGTCTTATGTAGAACCCGTAGGTTAAAAAGAAAATGTTGCCGTTTGGGCGCATTTTATCGTGCTTCTTTTCCCCACCCCTCACGGTGTCTTCCCTTCCCCTCCCACTGCCTTCTGCTCCTCCTGCGCTGCCTCCTTCCCTTCCCCTCATGCTGCCTTTCATTCCCATAATGCTGCCTTCCCTCCACCTACCCTCATGCTCCTCCCAAACCCCCTCTCCTCTCCACCTCCATGAACATCTCCGGGCCGTCTCCATGTGCTATATTAACGTGTTGTTTTAACATACCCAATTTCGTTCGATCATTGACTAACCCCCTGCCCCCTTTCTCCACAAGTCCCCCAACCAAACACAAGTCCAGAATCCCATCCCCTCATACTCACCTCCTCCCACTCTCCTCTCTCCCTCCTCTCTCCTCGATTACTCTCACCCCCACCCCCCTCCTAGAGTGTATAGAAATATATGGTGAGGCCTCGCTATTCCCACTTCCCCTTCATTCCGAGCTCCCGCTCACCCCCCTACCTCTCCTCGCCCCCCCCTCCCTCCCTTCTCTCTCCCTCCCTCCATCCCCTTTCCTTCGCCTTCCTCCCCTCCGTCCTCTCTCTCGTCCTCTCTCTCGGCCTCCCCTCCGTCCTCTCTCTCTCTCTCTCGACCTCCCCTCCGCCCTCTCTCTCTCTCTCTCAACCTCCCCTCCGTCCTCTCTCTCTCGACCTCCCCTCCGTCCTCTCTCTCTCTCTCTCGACCTCCCCTCCATCCTCTCTCTCTCTCGACCTCCCCTCCGTCCTCTCTCTCTCTCTCTCGACCTCCCCTCTGTCCTCTCTCTCTCTCTCGACCTCCCCTCCGTCCTCTCTCTCTCTCGACCTCCCCTCCGTCCTCTCTCTCTCTCGACATCCCCTCCGTCCTCTCTCTCTCGCCCTCCCCTCTGTCCTCTGTCTCTCTCTCTCGACCTCCCCTCCATCCTCTCTCTCTCGACCTCCCCTCCGTCCTCTCTCTCTCTCGACCTCCCCTCCGTCCTCTCTCTCTCTCTCTCGACCTCCCCTCCATCCTCTCTCTCTCGACCTCCCCTCCGTCCTCTCTCTCTCTCGACATCCCCTCCGTCCTCTCTCTCTCGACCTCCCCTCTGTCCTCTGTCTCTCTCTCGACCCCCCCCGCCGTCCTCTCTCTCTCGACCTCCCTCCGTCCTCTCTCTCTCTCTCTCGACCTCCCCTCCGTCCTCTCTCTCTCTCGACCTCCCTCCATCCTCTCTCTCTCTCTCGACCTCCCCTCCGTCCTCTCTCTCTCTCTCTCTCGACCTCCCCTCCGTCCTCTCTCTCTCTCGACCTCCCTCCGTCCCCTCTCTCTCTCTCTCTCTCGACCTCCCCTCCGGCCCCTCTCTCTCTCGACCTCCCCTCCGTCCTCTCTCTCTCTCTCGACCTCCCCTCCGTCCTCTCTCTCTCTCTCGACCTCCCCTCCGTCCTCTCTCTCTCGACCTCCCCTCCGTCCTCTCTCTCTCTCGACCTCCCCTCCGTCCTCTCTCTCTTTCGACCTCCCCTCCGTCCTCTCTCTCTCTCGACCTCCCCTCCGTCCTCTCTCTCTCTCGACCTCCCCTCCGTCTCTCTCTCTCGACCTCCCCTCCGTCCTCTCTCTCTCTCGACCTCCCCTCCGTCCTCTCTCTCTCTCGACCTCCCCTCCGTCCTCTCTCTCTCTCGACCTCCCCTCCGTCCTCTCTCTCTCTCTCGACCTCCCCTCCGTCCTCTCTCTCTCTCTCGACCTCCCCTCCGTCCTCTCTCTCTCTCTCTCGACCTCCCCTCCATCCTCTCTCTCTCGACCTCCCCTCCGTCCTCTCTCTCTCTCTCGACCCCCCCTCTGTCCTCTCTCTCTCTCTCGACCTCCCCTCCGTCCTCTCTCTCTCGACCTCCCCTCCGTCCTTTCTCTCTCTCTCGACCTCCCCTCCGTCCTCTCTCTCTCGACCTCCCCTCCGTCCTCTCTCTCTCTCTCTCGACCTCCCCTCCATCCTCTCTCTCTCGACCTCCCCTCCGTCCTCTCTCTCTCGACCTCCCCTCCGTCCTCTCTCTCTCTCTCTCGACCTCCCTCCATCCTCTCTCTCTCGACCTCCCCTCCATCCTCTCTCTCTCGACCCCCCCTCTGTCCTCTCTCTCTCTCTCGACCTCCCCTCCGTCCTCTCTCTCTCGACCTCCCTCCGTCCTCTCTCTCTCTCTCTCGACCTCCCCTCCGTCCTCTCTCTCTCTCGACCTCCCTCCATCCTCTCTCTCTCTCTCGACCTCCCTCCGTCCTCTCTCTCTCTCTCTCGACCTCCCCTCCGTCCTCTCTCTCTCTCGACCTCCCTCCGTCCTCTCTCTCTCTCTCTCTCTCGACCTCCCCTCCGTCCTCTCTCTCTCTCTCTCTCGACCTCCCCTCCGTCCTCTCTCTCTCTCTCTCGACCTCCCCTCCGTCCTCTCTCTCTCGACCTCCCCTCCGTCCTCTCTCTCTCGACCTCCCCTCCGTCCTCTCTCTCTCTCGACCTCCCTCCGTCCTCTCTCTCTCTCGACCTCCCCTCCGTCCTCTCTCTCTCTCGACCTCCCCTCCGTCTCTCTCTCTCTCGACCTCCCCTCCGTCCTCTCTCTCTCTCGACCTCCCCTCCGTCCTCTCTCTCTCTCGACCCCCCTCCGTCCTCTCTCTCTCTCGACCTCCCCTCCGTCCTCTCTCTCTCTCTCTCTCGACCTCCCCTCCGTCCTCTCTCTCTCTCGACCTCCCCTCCGTCCTCTCTCTCTCTCGACCCCCTCCGTCCTCTCTCTCTTTCGACCTCCCCTCCGTCCTCTCTCTCTCGACCCCCCTCCGTCCTCTCTCTCTCTCGACCCCCCTCCGTCCTCTCTCTCTTTCGACCTCCCTCCGTCCTCTCTCTTTCGACCTCCCCTCCGTCCTCTCTCTCTCTCGACCTCCCCTCCGTCCTCTCTCTCTCTCGACCCCCCTCCGTCCTCTTTCTCTCTCGACCTCCCCTCCGTCCTCTCTCTCTCTCGACCTCCCCTCCGTCTCTCTCTCTCTCTCGACCTCCCCTCCGTCCTCTCTCTCTCTCGACCTCCCCTCCGTCCTCTCTCTCTCTCTCGACCCCCTCCGTCCTCTCTCTCTCTCGACCTCCCCTCCGTCCTCTCTCTCTTTCGACCTCCCCTCCGTCCTCTCTCTCTCGACCCCCTCCGTCCTCTCTCTCTTTCGACCTCCCCTCCGTCCTCTCTCTCTTTCGACCTCCCCTCCGTCCTCTCTCTCTCTCGACCTTCCCTCCGTCCTCTCTCTCTCGACCTCCCCTCCGTCCTCTCTCTCTCTCTCTCTCTCGCCCTCCCCTCCGTCCTCGCTCTCTCGACCTCCCCTCCGTCCTCTCTCTCGACCTCCCCTCCGTCCTCTCTCTCCACCTCCCCTCCCTCCTCTCTCTCCCCGTCCTCCCCCTCCTCTCTCTCTGGACCCCTCCTCCCTCCTCTCTCTCTCTCTCTCTCTCGACCTCCCTCCTCTCTCTCTCGACCTCCCTCCTCTCTCTCTCGACCTCCCCTCACCTCCTCCATCTCGACCTCCCCTCCCTCCTCCATCTCGACCTCCCCTCCCTCCTCTCTCTCGACCTCCCTAACCTCCTCCATCTTGACCTCCCCTCCCTCCTCCATCTCGACCTCCCCTCCCTCCTCCATCTCGACCTCCCCTCCCTCCTCCCTCTCGACCTCCCCTCCCTCCTCTCTCTAGACCTCCCTCCCTCCTCCTCTCTCTCGACCTCCCCTCCCTCCTCTCTCTCGACCTCCCCTCCCTCCTCTCTCTCGACCTCCCCTCCCTCCTCTCTCTCGACCTCCCCTCCCTCCTCTCTCTCGACCTCCCCTCCCTCCTCTCTCTCGACCTCCCCTCCCTCCTCTCTCTCTCGACCTCCCCTCCCTCCTCTCTCTCGACCTCCCCTCCCTCCTCTCTCGACCTCCCCTCCCTCCTCTCTCTCGACCTCCCTCCCTCCTCTCTCTCGACCTCCCCTCCCTCCTCTCTCTTTCGACCTCCCCTCCCTCCTCTCTCTCTCGACCTCCCCTCCCTCCTCTCTCTCGACCTCCCATCCCTCCTCTCTCTCTCGACCTCCCATCCCTCCTCTCTGCACCTGCCCTCCACTTCCTCTCTCCACATCCCCTCGCTCATCTCTCCAGATCTCCTCCCTCCTCTCTCTACCTCCCCTCGCTCATCTCTCCACCTCCCCCTGCTCATCTCTCCACTTCCCCCTGCTCATCTCTCCACATCCCCTTCCTCCTCTCTCCACCTCCCCTTCATTTCTCCACTCCCCCTTCATCTCTCCACTCCCCTCCCTCCTCTCTCTCCCTCCCCCTCTCCCTCCCCCACCCTCCACTCTCTCCCTCCCCCACCCTCCACTCTCTCCCTGCCCACCCTCCACTCTCTCCTTCCCCACCCTTCACTCTCTCCTTCCCCACCCTCCACTCTCTCCTTCCCCACCCTCCACTCTCTCCCTCCCCACCCTCCACTCTCTCTCTCCCTCCCCACCCTCCACTCTCTCTCTCTTCTCCACTCTCTCTCTCTCCCCACCCTCCACTCTCTCTCTCCCCACCCTCTCTCTCTCCCCACCCTCCACTCTCTCTCTCCCATAATACCTTTCACCCTCCACTCTCTCTCTCTCCCATAATACCTTTCACCCTCCACTCTCTCTCTCCTTCCCCACCCTCCACTCTCTCTCTCCTTCCTCACCCTTCACTCTCTCCTTCCCCACCCTCCACTCTCTCCCTCCCCACCCTCCACTCTCTCCCTCCCCACCCTCCACTCTCTCCCTCCCTACCCTCCACTCTCTCTCTCCCCACCCTCTCTCTCTCCCCACCCTCCACTCTCTTTCTCCCCACCCTCCACTCTCTCTCTCTCCCCACCCTCCACTCTCTCTCTCTCTCCCCACCCTCCACTCTCTCTCTCTCTCTCCACCCTCCACTCTCTCTCTCTCTCTCCCCACCCTCCACTCTCTCTCTCTCTCTCTCCCCACCCTCCACTCTCTCCCTCCCCACCCTCCACTCTCTCCCTCCCCACCCTCCACTCTCTCCCTCCCTCTTTCTTCCCCCCCCCTTAATATTTCTGTCAGCGAAATGACAGGTTTGATGTGCTATTATTTAATACTCACAGCACTATCTGGCACCATCCCGTGGGGGGGGGGGGGGGTGGGTGAAGGGATATCTGAAAATCTGGCATTATTTTCATGCAGGTAGTTTTGGGACCTATTGGACATTGAAAAGCTATGGAGTTATTAGCCTCATGGTGGTTACCTTTTGCCTGTGGGCCAGGGGCAACACTGCCTGACCCACAGCCCAATATACACTTTGTAGTGGCCTTTGGTGGCTTCAAAACGGATATCAAGGCCATCATGTGGTCACTTAAAGCCTTGCCCTTATTCCGAAGTAACTACTTCCAAAATTTGGGGCCATTGGGTGCTACGGTTTGGCAGTGAAAGAATAACGTACAAACGAACAAACACACAAACACTTGAAATCATTTTTCATTCTCCCTTGCAAAACTATTCATCAAAGTATCAAAAGCATAATGAGTAACGTTTGCATCCGGTGGTTTATAAATAACTCCAATTGTAATATATTTACCATGTAACTCACTAATTTCTATAAACAAAGAATTGTGCAGCATGTGAATTAATAAGAAATCATTCCTTTGAACATAAGAACATGATATTGGCACTCTTGTGGCCAAAAATATTGACACCCTTGCACTTTTGTCAAATCATGAACCATTTCTTCCAGAAAATTGTTGAAATAAAAAAATATTTTGGTGTCCCCATCTGTATTTGTTTGGTTTGCAGTGGAACAAAAAAAAAAAGCTGAAAAAATTACTAAATCTCATCTTATTCATCATCATCCACACGGAAATCCTAAAATGGCCCAGACAATATTATTGGCACGTTTTAGAAGTTGTTATAATAATTACATTTCGAGCAGGTGATTGTCCTTCACTTTGGAAGTGAACTCACCTGTGGTGAGTTGCAGGTGCCTGCAATATATAAATCACTCATTCAAACAATTTGAATGGAGAAAAGGAGTCATTCTAATTCATTTAGTTCTGTGAAGTCGTGTCGAACTTCTGATGACATTCATGATCAGATTTCTTCAAACATCCCAATCCCGCACTGTTCCCCAAAGCTCTGGTAGAGGCATCTTGGTTGCAGCCTTTACTCCATCCATCCAGCACATGCAATGTCTGACTCTTCCCCTTATTCCCTCAACCATACCCAACATGATTGACTTCTCCAGGCCTTCATTTTCTGCATTCATGATGTCTTCAAAGTAAGACAATTTCTGCTTTAGCATCAATGCTTCTCATATACAGTACTTGGTGGTACAATTTTTTTAAGCACCGATTTGTTCGTTCTTCTTGCAGTCTATGTGATTTTAACATTTGTCTCCATCAACACATTTCAAAACTGTCAATCTTCTTCCTTTTTTTTTTTTTCACTGTCCATCTCTCGCATCCATATATTGCAACTGTACCAGAAATACCAGAGCATCCACCAGCCTTTTCTCGGTTTGTATTGTCACATCTTTGTCCTTCCAGATGTATGTCAATCCCAATATTACTGATTTCCTCATTGCTAACCATTTATTAATTTATCCTCCACATTCACCACTCACTTCAACATTCGAACCCAGGGAAATGAAACTTTCTACTATTTGCACATGATCATCTCCCAATCCAAACACATCGATCTTCTCAGTTCACAGGATTTTAGTATTTTCTAGGTTTAAATAAAGACCAGCTTTTTGACTTTTCTTCTTCACTGTTTGCAGCTGTTTCATTTCGTTATCTTTACTTCCTACCAACATAGTAGTATCATCAGCATACCTTAGATTGTTGATGCATCTTCCTCCAATTCTGACTCCAGCCTCAATGTCAATCAAGTTTGATTTCTTCATGATATATTACTCACAATACAGATTGAACAAGTAAGGGAAAGAATGCACCTCCGTCTGACCCCTTTTCCAATTACAAACCACAAGAGAATGTGTTATCATCAACCAGACATCTAAATTGATTTTTGAAATAATCATCTTCATAATTCGTTATTCAAAAATAAATGTATATCTGGGTGGAAATCCTCACTTCCAAAAAAATTGGCACATGCAGCAAATGGATGTAATTATAACTTTTCCGATTGGTCAATATCTATAATATTAGATTGTAAAATTTGAAATTCATTTTTGAAATTTCCACGATCAAAATAACTAAGTGGAAACAAATTCTGAAAGCCAGACAGTGCAATTTTAATTCCAAATATTGATATACATATGAAAGCGACACATTTGGCAAAGAACAAATTGATTGTACGTAATTCACTACACCTAAAATACTTAAGGTTATTTTAATATGCACATTATCCTTCCACCATTTGCACAAGATCTGAACATGTGTGCCGTGGAAGTACAAGATAGACATATTCAAATCTGTTACCTTAAAACTTAATATAATACCAAAAAACAATGAAAAGCAAAATTCATTACAAATTGCAACGGATGGCCAAGTTTTTAAATCCATCTTTTTTTTTCATTGAAGAATACTCTCAAACTTAATAGATGAAAACAGGCAAAAAAACCCTTCTGATGAGGAATTCCAAAGTAAAATGATAGATTCATTGAACAAATGCATGTGTTAAGACAATACAATATACAAGTGAAAGAACAAAATTTGAACGCAACTTTGCAAAGCTAAAAACCTCTCCTTCTTGCAAACCAGGAAGGACAGAATGGAGGCATAAAATCTGGTATCTATCCATGCAGTTCCAAAATGGTCAGCATGATAGATGTGGATGGAAGACACCCTCATGCACATTCAAAAAATATAAATCCCATCACAACCCTTGTAATATTCATGGAGCTGCTGGATTGTGAGCATGCTGTCATACATTGCGCATCATCAGGGAGATGTGTCTGAAGGAAGAAAAATCAAATACTGTCAGACACGACATTCGTGGGGGGATACGTTCTTGGAAAATTCCGCAAATGTCAAATCCGCAAATGTCAGACATTGCTTCAATGGGAAAAGGGGGGGATAGGTTCCCAGCGGTTCGTGATTCATAAAACATGCCACGAATGGTGAAGCCATGAATGTGGACACAGCGAATGTTGGGGTATTGTTTCAATGGGAAAATTGGGGATAGGTTCCTGGCAGTTTGTGATTCATGAAATATGCCACAAATGCCGAAGCCACGAATGTCGACACCATGAATGTCGTGCATTGTTTCAATGGAAAAAGAGGGAAAGGTTCCAGGCAGTTCCTCATTCATATTGGAATTTTTTTTAAGTTTAAAATATTTTCGACCACGAATGCACATGATTACAGTTTCATTAAAAAATGATTACAAAAAAAAATGACAACACCAGGTACCTTCTCCAATATTTATTGAAGGAATATGATGACAATTTATTGAAAGTGCTGAACCAACCATTCCATAAAAGTAAAAAACAAAAAACAAAAAACAGGTGACATTTCAAATTTTTATTTTCATAAAGACACACAACTTTTCAAATGATGCTGATGATGAATTAAAATCCAGTCAGGTCAGGTCATGTATGGGAGCATGCATCGGAGCAGTGCGTCGCTGCGTCCACTTTCCTCCGGTACTTCAAGGGCATCCATCTGGCCATCCTCCAGGCAGATGCCTGACCCATCCCCATCTCCTTGAGATGTTGATCAATCTGCTGCAACCAGTGGGTATAATATGTTTTGAAAGTGGAAATTACCCCTTGGTAGAGCGGCTGGATCAGAGAGGTGGTGTAGGGTGGCAGCAAGATCACCTTGACGTTCGGCTGAGCCGCTTTCAGGTCCCCGGGGCTGGTCAGGAGCATTATCAATGAGCAGAAGAACCTTGAACACAAACTTTATTTCCGCCAGGTACCTCTCCACCTGAGGGACGAAGCAGTTCTAGAACCAGTGCACGAAAATTGCTGTCGTTACGCACGTCTTCCTGTTGGCCATCCAAAACATGGACAGTGTGCGTTTGTTCTTGACCTTAAAAGCATGTGGGTTCAGGGAATGGGACAGCAGAATGGGCTTCGTCATTCAGCCCCCTTTGAATTTGTGCAGAGGAGAAGAGATACTCGGTCATTTGTAGCCTTGAACCCCGATGATATCCCCTTCAAGATAATAGTTCGCATTGGCATCTTTTTTTCCAAAACAGGCAGGTACCTCTTCTCCTCAATGACCTGTGCGAGTTGAGCAGGGAACATTTTGGTCACCTCCTGGTCCACAGAAGCATGCTCTCCGGACAGTTTGATGTTGAGGAGACTAACACTTCTTGAATCGATCAAACCATCCCCTGCTTGCTCGGAATGGACTGGGGCTGCTCGTACCCACATCACTCGTACCTGCATCACTTGTGCTAGCATCACCTGCGTCAGCCAGAAACACGTATATACGTATCGCCTTTGCACGAACGAGAGATCCACTTAAAGGCATGCTCTTCTGCAAGTTGTCCTCCATTCATAGGTTGAGAGCATACTCCATCCTTTCTGTGTGGACATCCCAGACCTGAATGACCACTTTGGTGCTCAGTACAGCACTTGCCACAACACTTTCTCAGATTGCCTTCTCATTATTCAGGATGTAGTGAACGGTGGATTAATCGACTCCATACAGTCTGCCAACAGAGACCACACTCTCTCCTCTCGAAAGCCGGTCCAGCAGCTCTACTTTGTTGCTCAGCCTCATCACTTTCTTCTGCCTCTTGGCAGTCGATGCATCGTTGGCACTGGACTTTCGCTTAGGAGCCATGTTTAATCAATGAGCGAAGCAAGTGGCAAAACACAGGTTAACCCAGCGGGATGACAGGAATGATTGAGACCCAGGACACGCTGCACATAAGTAGTCATGCGGGAATTGTGGGTGGCTGCGTAGGGGTGAGTAGTCTGCCCATTGTTTGTGGGAGATCTTGGCAAGTGATAACTTCTTACTGGTGGTAGACATGCGGTGAAGCATTTCAATTGTGTAACATGTGGGGGATGACATCTTCAGCAACTGGGAATAGATGTGGTGAAGCATTTTAATTGTGTGACTCGTGGGTGAGGACGTCTTCAGCAGCTGTTGGTAGATGCGGTGAAGCATTTTAATTGAGTAACTCGCGGGTGATGATGTCCTTAGCAGCTGCTAATAGATTTAATTGTGTAATGCATGGGGGATAACGTCTTCTGCAGCTGGTGGTAGATGCGGAGAAGCATTCAATTTTGTAATGATTGTGGGTGATGACGTTCTCAATAGCTATTAATAGATGTGGTGACGTGCCTTAATTGTGTAATAATGGATGCAGTGGAGCATCTTTATAGGATGAATGGTGGGACATGCCACACAGCTCTCTTATAGTGCGGCTAAAAAAAGAAGAAAAAAAAACTTAATGCGCTCGCAAAAAACTGTGAAAACGCAAAGCACCGGGCCACAAATGTAGAAGCAGGTCATGCGCACGACTTGTGGAAGATATGTTTTTTGCGCCTGTGAAAAACCGTGAAAATGTGAAGCACAGGGCCATGAATGTCGAAGCATGTCACATTTTATCAACCGTGAACACGCAGGGTCCGCGATGAGTGAATCCGCGAATATCGGGGTCTGCCAGTATGCGCACTTTAACCTCGTGATTGAAGAAGAAAAAAAAATACTGAGAAACCCGTTCATGAAAAGGAATGGTGTCTGAATTCCACAGAGATCTCAGGAACTGATTACAAATGTTTCAGAAGCTAATAAACTGAGCCTGGCAAGGAATACTGAGCAAATCTGTTTCATCACTTCAAGTACATTCAATTGCTGGTGGCTTTTATGCTTTTACTTTTGTTATACTGTGGTTTCGATTATAAAGAAGTCCTTTGGCTTCAAGTAAGTGGCAGCAGGAAGAGATTACAAGGCAACTTATAATGTGCCACACCATCACGTAACCATTGGCAGCATCGGCGGAGCTACTGTTCAAAGATGGCTTCAATTCTCCCTACAAGCAAAAGTAAATGATGAACAAATGCTTGGAATAGAATGTTTCACAAAATGATACCAAATGCTTTGAAAAAGTTATTGTAAGGATAAACAGGTTTTTTTCATGTCAAACAAAAATACACTTTTAGTGTGTGGTGAGTCCATTTGGGTTTCATTGTTTTGTTTTAGATACTTTTTTTAAAGGTCCGAAAGTCTGTGACAAACCTTTTGAGATGCATTTTACTCGAAGTTCCTAAAGGACTGATCCTAAACTGAAAGTAATTGCAACAAATGACCATGGATGCACCAATTAGGTTTGAGTCTCAGTCAAAACTGTTCCCGCCTCAAGTATTTTCCTTAAAACATAGAAATAAAATGGCTGTACCCTGTTCTTTGATGGCATCACATCAAAGTGCCGACAAATGTAAGTAAGATTTTCTACATAATCTTGGCTGCTCCTTTGGTCCTGGTATCTCTAGTTTTCTATCTCAAACCTTCCTTGATGTCTGCCAAACTGTCTTCCAGGCCAGATGTCTTTGGGATCCAACTGACCATTTCAAGGTCTTTAGCAATGACTCGACAATTTCTTGCATTTTAATAGTTGTATTCAAAATGACAGGATTATTTGGTTAAACGGAGTACTTTGCATTAAAAAAAAAATTCACTACGGTGCTCTAAAAATTTGATTGGAAAAAAAATATTGCAGAATGTAGTTTCATTCTGAGAACTTGCAAGTGATTTTAGATTATTAGGGTGAGAGTGGTGTAATGAAGATTGATCATGCTCCAATGTGAACTTGAACGGCTGTTTTCAGTGATGAAGCATGAAGCAAATGAGGTTTAGGCATTGTTACCAAAAAGTGATTGCCACTGGACAAGTTATTTTGTACATAATTACAATCCCACGTATAAAATTGAAATGGGATGGTACTATTATTAGAGTAATTGGAATCTTCATGTCTCTATTAACAGAAAAAAAACTTTTCATATTCTTATCTATCTATAATTCCAGCAGTGTGTGTGTGTGTGTGTGTGTGTGTGTGTGTGTGTGTGTGTGTGTGTGTGTGTGTGTGTGTGTGTGTGTGTGTGTGTGTGTGTGACCGCTGTTTCTCGACAACCACTGGTCCGATCTAATTGAAACTTGCCAGCTATATTGCTGGGGACCTGAGTATGTGCCTTTTCAAGGTTTGATATTAATCAGACAAGTGCTTCCCAAGTTATGGCCATTTATTTACCAACCAATGACAGGACACGTTGCTGCGTAGGCGTGGCCGATGTGCCATTTAGTTACCAATCACAGGACACGTTACTGCGTAGGCGTGGCTGCGTGGGCTGGTGCGTGGCCAGCCGATGATGATGTCACGTGCTGTACCGGTTACGATAGGGATCGGTGCCTTAGTTACCGTGGCGTATGAGTGGCAATGGTCAATGGCAGCGAATGTCATGGCAAGCAAAGACAGGGAGGTAAACTTGATTTTAATTAACTCTGTGTGTAAGTATCACAGCAGTTGTTACTTCAATACAAGCGGTAATTCGTGGAATGCATGTGAACATTCCATACGGGCACGCACCACTTCCGGAAAGTGATGACTTTCTGTATTCTAATAATTTCTCGATTTCATATGCGCATTTATAGATAAACACAATGCCCCAATGCAGTCGTCATTTACGAGAGTGAAGGAACGGCCTGTGTGGTTGTTTGAAACATTTTTTAAAAATTTGGGGGGGGGGTTTGCACGTACGGGCACGCGAGAGTGAAGGAACGGCCTGTGTAGTTGCTGTTTCTGGCTCGCGGTTTGAAAGTTTTTTTTTTCCCCACGTACGGCCACGCACGTACGGGCACATACTAGTTGTTTTAAATACATTCATTTTCAGTTCAATAGAATTTATTTCTTTTCTTTGAATTGGAGGTCTTACTGCTCATCTTTGGAGTTTGTTTACATCTAAAACACAAGCCATTGGTGGGATTGATCATGAGAACACTTCAGTACAATCTATTTTGCCATTTGTCGAATGATTGCAGGTCTGTATATTTATTGATATTCAAAAAAAAGTTGCCGTTATTCCTCTACCTTCTCCCATCATCCACACGATATCTGCTGCTTTTAGAAGAATGTACTTCTTCTGATTAGTCCATCTCCCGCATTCCGGGATAGTGAGAGATGGAGTTTTGCAGTTGTGGGTCTGTGTCTGTACAGGCCATAATGGTTTTTTTCTTTTTTTTCACAGTTTGAACTTTTGTCATCAAATATTCAGCAACCTACTTATTATGAGGTTATTGAGAACACTAATTACCATCCATTCATCCGCCCATTGGGACTATACTCTGTGCAGTGTTGGTGCTACCTAAAGCCTGTATCTCGCTGGGCTGCGACAGTTCGCGACAAAATGCGAACGGGATTCTCCAAAATGTCTCGAAACGTTCGCGGTGGTTCTCAAATTCCTCACGTGAGTCGCAGGACGTCGCTCTGGTGTCGCTTGAATTTTGTTCTCAAAATCGTCGCAGAGTCGTCGCAGTTGTCTCAAACCGGTCTCAAACCCTTCTCAATTTAGTTTCCGTGAGTCAGAAGGTGCAACAAAATGTGAGACAACTTTGTGAGGGATTGGCGACCTATGAAAGTAAATTGTGACTGATTGGAGAAAAAAAATGATAATCTGTCCTGGGACCCCTGAGAGTTTCGTAATTATATCGCAATTTGTTCTCAATGACGTGAGACATACGCAAATGTGAGATATTCATGAGACACGCAAAAGTAAATTGTGTGATTCCAAGTGAAAATTATCGCTATTTTCTCGCAATTTTGTGTCTCCAACTAGTCGCGAGCTGTTGCAGTCCAGTGAGATACAGGCCTAAGTAGTCTCCTTGGCTATTGGACACAATCCTGGATAGGTCGCCACTCCGACACAGTATACCAGCATGCTGGCACGCATTTTGCCGACCTCGGAAGGATGACAGGCCGAGTTAACACGACCTGGTATTAATTCATCAGCTGAGTGGGATTTGAACTCAGGACCCTAGGATCACAAGCACACCACCCTAACCATTAAGCCAACCCCAGGCATATACTCATACAATTACCCTGTGCACACGAAGTGAAAAGCAGGGTTAAGCAATTGGTTCACGTCCTTCCATGCATCTCTCTTATCAGTTTATGATCATCAGTTTATGATCGATGAACAACTTATTTAAATTGTCTTATTTTGAACACGAATCGGAAGGCAAATGTGCCATTTTACAGAACTTTGTCTCTGAATTTGGCCCAATTGTGCATGTGTGGAGACAAATGAGAATATTTTTACTCTGTCTGCCTAGCCAGCAGTCAAACAGAATTGAAAATCATTCCAAACAGGAATATTACTGCTTTTAAGGACGTTATAAAGAACACATGCAACAGACACAAATAACTTACGTAACGTGTTAGATAGGGTGGTGTAATAGACACTGCGAAAACAGTGGTAAAACTTAGAATTAACCTTTTTATACGATTTTTGAACCTGTATTATATTTAAATTGAATTATATATACTTGAATACTGGAGAACACAAATCACCTTTATAATACTTCCAAGACCTCCAGTTTTACAGTACTTGGACATGTTCAAGGGTGATGTAAATGGTGGTGTATCAGGGTGGTGTATACAGATGATGTACAAGACTGCTTCAATAGCCCTAAACTTCCAGAATTTTTTGTTTAACGATCTTTAAAATAATTATTGTATAATATTAAAATTTAAGTTTATACTTAAACACTGTATGTGGCATCATGTTCTATGGACTCTGGAGTTAATACATTTTCCTGTTTTATTACCTGTTCTTTTCATCAACTTTAGTCTGAGTATAAAGTGGATGCAGATGGGCTTTCCATTTGGAAATGGTTTATAGTTCTAGATGTATTATTTATTGTCTTACAGTTTTTCAAATAACAAGTTGGCGGCATTTTTTTCTTTCTTTTTCTCACATCTAAAATTATCTTGCATTCTAATTTCAGTGTTGCCTCTCTTGGCATTATTTTACAGAAGGCATTTATCAACACTTGATACATCTTCCTACCTCTGCCTGTAATGTGTTCTCAACCTCATCACCACATTAATTTTGTGCAATGTTATTTTCTATATTTTATTACCTGAGGTTCAATAGAAGTAAAATTATCCAAAAACGCCTTTATAAGACTTTTTCATTCTATATGCATGAAATCTCAAACCTACAGAATAATTTGTTTATCACACTCTACCCTTAAACACATAGCTATGGACATTGTCAACAGGCTGTCTATATTTTGGATAATCGTTGAACCAAATCCCCGATTGCAACTACATGAATCCCCACATTGCAAGCTTCTGTGTACGTACCGATCACACTTGATCAATTATTATTATATTTCAAAATCAATTGACTTTGGACAAATGACATAACATGTGCAGTTATATTTTGAACTACAACAGCACTCAGAAAAAAAAAAAACACACCTCCGCCAGGCTGAATAGTTTACATTTTGTATCCCACCGATAGGCCGGATCTGGATCCGGACTTCCAAAATCGAAACGGCTTTATCTTATCATCTATCCAATTCATCCACAAAGTTTCATCCAAATCCGTCTGCAACTTTTTGAGATATCCTGTTCAAAGAAAGGCAAACAGACAGACAAACAGGAATGAAAACATAACCTCCGCCCACCTTCGGTGGCAGAGATAATTATTATGTAGTATTCATGATTATACATCTCTGAAGCACGAGTTGTATAAAATAAAATAATAGGCACAGATCATATTGTAGTCTCAGTTCTGATAAGAAGATAATTCATCATGGAATCTTACTGGATAAATCATACATTAGTCAGTCCTCGCTTAACGTTGTAGTTAAGTTCTTGAAAAGTGTGACTTTAACCGAAACGACTTTAAGTGAATGCAATTTCCCCATAACAATTAATGTAAATAGGAGTGGGGGGGGGGGTGAGATTCGGTTCCAGGGAAAATTTTTATCATTACATAAAATACTGTTACGTTTGAGGGGGGGTATGCATTCAAAGGGTAATTAGGATGTTTAATTAGGTATGCCATGCTGTTCGAGTTTACCAGGATCTCGATGTAATAAGTAGCAATTCAGTGGTGATAAGTTGTCTAGTAAATGTTAATTTCTTCAAGGGGGAAATGATAATTGTCACGTAATTAGATAGGGACACGGGATAGGGTAAGTGTGTCTGCGTAAACCCCTTTTAGCAGTCCCTGGAGGCTGGCCGTGACATCACAGGACAGTGCAGCGGATGGCTCCGCCCCGTGATCACGATTGGCAGAAGGCGACGGCGGTGGGCCAATAAACGGCTCGATTGGAAGTGACGAGGACAGGAGGATAAAAAGGTTCTGTTCGGGGTCGAAAAGGAAGAGGAAGAAGATCACAACCAAAAGATCGTGTTTTTTTGGTGGGGAGGCTGTTGCGCGGAGAGCATCCTTGTTGTTGTGCTGATTCGATCGTGTTCTTGATCGTGTCTTGGAGCCTTGCTGAGCCTCGTGCCTCACCTTGGTTGGCTCTGGGGTTCTGCTGACTCGGAGTACGGGGTCGAACGGCGGGCGGACCTGCCTCCCTCTCCTGCTCGCAACTTGGCGCCAGAACTGGTTCCCTGGCGGCTGTGAGCGGACTTGGGCCAAGACCAGGAGGTCGACAGCACCACGGTTTCTCCTGCCCCCCCTGACGAGAGCAAGGCCAGCTCGTCCGACGCCGATCCAGGGACAGTTGCGTCCACACCACGGTCCAGCCTGACCACCAGAAATAGCTACGTTGTGTGTGTGTGTGTGTGTGTGTGTGTGTGTGTGTGTGTGTGTGTGTGTGTGTGTGTGTGTGTGTGTGTGTGTGTGTGCTTGGCGCCTTAGAGGGATTGAGATCTGTATATTCATTGGAATTGTCTGTGTTTTTCCCCACACCCGATCCCACACCATCCCGTCGAATCGCCCTGGATCCCTCTTCTTGCCGAGTCTTGTTATTTCTGGTAATAATAAAAACAAATAAACATCATCAACTCAGTGAAAAGTGACTCGTGTCACCTTCCTCGTCCAGTTTGCGGTAGAGCGATTAGATCCGCCATGTTTGGGTTATAAATAAATAAACCGCCTCCATCGTTTCGGCTCATTCTACGTTGGCGGGACTGTTCAAGTCCCGTGGACGTCACAATACATTATTGACATAGAGTACAAGTTTTAAATCATTTTAAACAAACAATTGAATATCATCATCTCTGATTGTTTCAGATCTTTATTGGTTAGCTCTTCCCTGTGTGATTGCAGAGGTTGTGTAACGTCAGCTTCTTCCACCTCATGAAAACCCGCTTTATTGGCTAAGCTGAGAATAACTTTCTTTTCATTGGGGACGACATCTTTAAATCTGTTCACGTCATTGACACATTCAGGCCACAACTTCCTCCACAAACCATTCATGTGCACCTGAGTCACTTCAGCCAAAGACCCACTGATGTTGTCGATGTACAGCTCGGTGTGTATGTGTGTGTATATATATATATATATATATATATATATATATATATATATATATATATATATATATATATATATATATATATATATATATATATATATGGCCTACACTGTACGTACTCTGGGCAGGTTTATATACCTATATTTACGGTACAGCTTATACACCAGTATTTACAGTATGGTTTATAGTTTATACTGTAGCTTTGTTAAAATTAGGACAACCATTAGTTTACTACTAAATTAGAAGTAAAACGACTTTATAACGGAACAGTGAATGACTCTAAATGGGTATATTCTCTTATAGCGACGTAACAATGAAACAATGTTAAACAGGATGATGGTAAGTGAGTTCTTACTATAATTGATATCCCTGACAGACTTAACCATTATCTTGTTGGCTCCTGGCATCAGCAGTTACTCGGAGTCCTCGCTCAACAGAGTGCTTTCTTTTCTTCACCACTTCATTCTGTCACACTTTCAAAATTGTCCTATTCAATATCCTAACCCTGATACACTGACGTATGTGATGAGGCAAGAGTAAAAAAAAAGGAGCTTGCATTCTCCACCTGCGAAATAAAACCAACTGATCAGAATGTAAAATCCCTTTGCCAATGGATTTCAAGTCTTTCTACGAGCCTGGTGGTAGCTGGTCAAGTCGATCTCCAGTATGCATCTCTTTTCTGTTCCATCACTGTCCTCAAAATTTTCCTTCCAACTCTCAATAAATGTATCTGCTGCCTGTACCGCTCTCCCAACTTAGACATTGACATGCAGCTCTTTAACCACTTTACTACCTGTATTAAGCAAATCCAACAATCCTCTATTTTTAGAAATCATAATTCTTGGGGAATTCAACATCCACAATTCTTCTTGGCTTTTCAACACTACCCACACTGACTACGCTGGGACTGAAGCAGAATCCTTCACCAATCTCAATGACCTCTACAAACTCATCTCTGAGCCCACCCACATTCCTGACTGCTCCTCCAATCTTTTTCTCACTTCAAAGCCTCACCCTTACACTAATGTCCTTTGTTGCTGCACCTGTTTGATGCATCTCACCACTGCTTCATTACCAGTCACCATTATCAGAATTCTCAGTCTATGCAAGTGGCAGTCTTGGAGCATGTGACACAAAAAAAGGATATAGGGATGGTAATAGATGCAGGGTGTCAGCATACCGCAGAATTCCAGGCAGTTATCAGTAAAGCATACTGTATAGGGGTTTACGTTGTGTTCATCGGAGACAAATTATAAATCAAAAGAGGTGGTGTTAACACTGCATATAAATTTAATGAGGCCTCATCTGGAATATTGTGTTCGGTTTTGGTCACCACATCTGATGAACGACATAGCTGATATAGAGGGTTCAGAGTGGAGCAACTATATTGATCCCAGGGCTAGCTCGGCAAAGCTACGAGGAATGGCTGAAGGAGTCAGGACTTCATATATTAGAAAGGAAGTGATTACGATGAGATCTGGAAGAGATATTAAGATATTGAAAAGTATAAAAGAACTAAGTGCAGACAAGTCTGTCTGAAAAATTGACCGTGATCAGACCAGGAACAACAGCTTGTGAGTAAAGAAGAGAATGAGGATGATAAGAGTGTTTATTGGATGGAATGGTTTCCCTGGAAATGTGGTAGCAACAGACAGTGGATGTATTTAAACTGGAATTGGATATGTACTAACTTTATTCAGGTACCTATATTCAGCGGGGATAGAAGACAGTATCAGTGTTGGAAGGATTGTACAGACTTGGTCGGCCTTTTGGTCTCCTCATGCATCCTTGTGTTCCTTGTGTGATCCCTCGTGTGTAACTATGAATCATTGTTGGCCACAATCATCATCATCATCAATATTGATCTTTGTTGAACCATTGGCCCCACGATGATTATTTTCATGGATAGGTTTCACAAGGTACATATATACAGTATTCCACCCATTTTGAAATCTACATTTACGCAGTACGAGGAGTACATGGCATTGCTAAGTGCAGTTCTAATCCTGTCGGCGTTTTGAAGAAATCAAAGTTTATTTTTCTACTCTATCATTTAATAAATTTACCTTCCGCATAGCTGCAAAGGCTTAGGCACTAGAGAGCGATTTAAAAAAAAATTCCAAAAAAATCCAATTTTTTGAAAATTGTTTTTGGCTAAAACACTCCCCAGTACTCACGGACAAAGCTCTAAAAAATTGACGAAGATCTGTTCAGTCATCTCTTGAGAAAAATGGCAACACAGCAACAGACAGACACAAAAACTGCTCTCTTGTAGTGTATATTTTGCCTATCTTAAAAACTAAAATCTACTTTTATAATGTACTCATGAGAGGAGTCCAAGCTGGGAGTTGCCTCGGCTCAAGACTCTCTCAGCCAGTCACAAGGAGTGCAGACAGCAGCAACAAGATCGCCTACAGTGTCCGCAAGTGTCGAGCAGTCCCTGTGAACGCTAAGGGTGAGTACAGAATGCACAGCAACCGCTGTGCCTCATGTATCCAGGCCTTGCAAACGGGCCACGGGAACGGACCTGGAGACGCAGAGCAGCAGGGGCTGCCGACTCAGGACTTGGGATAGTGCACTCCAGCACATCAATAGGACCGAGTGCATCCCGCTCCAGTGCCCGGAGAGCTTCGTTCATCCCGACGCGCGAGCTCACCCCGAGCACTGCGTGAGCTCCATACACCCGGCTGTTCTACTTCTAGGGCCTCAGTCATCGTCCCAGTGACCACACTCGATTCCACCATTATCGTGGGTTGGCACGGTTCCGACGCTGTGACGCCATGGTCAGTGCCATGTTCAACAGATCGGTCATCGCCTCGGTGATTGACTTGGAGCAATTTGGGCCATGAGGCTTGCAACGGCTCATCAAGCATGATAGGTGCTCAGGCACGGCTGCCCTGCACACCATGTCCTCGAGTGGAGGCCATGGCAAAGCGTCTCCCATGAGGTGACAGTGGAACAAACCCGGAAGTGTTCTCTACACAATATCTTGTTGGTTATAAGACATGGTAAATCTTTAACTGTTGCAAGTCACATTATATGTTAGATTGTCAATGCATGAGATGTGTTGCCTTCCACGACTAGGAAAACCATGTTTTGGATACCGTACCACCAATTCCAAGAGAGGCTCATGTTTATTTCAAAAATAATATCATGCAAGCATAATTCTTCTGGATCTGATGGTGTCACTCATGCATGTTATTAAGCCTGATGCTCCCCTAATAGTTAAGGTGGTTGGCGTTAGATCTTAGGGTCTTTCGTTCAAGCCCCTATGAGTCTTGTGTAATTCCCATGAAGTTTATTTTCTCCAACCTTAGCCAACATCCATGTGTCCACGTCATATCGACTAGAGAAGTACAGATGCTATGATAGCCTTGAATGTATTGATTTTTCTTTTTAATACCATAAACACAATAACCAGAACAGCTACCTCTCTATGATGCTTTTTTATTGATATAAAAGTGGAATGAATGCACTAAATCTCAGAGGTATCACGAAACTCCTGGATATCCCTCAAGCTTTCGATGCTGTCTGACACCCAGCCTTACTTTCGAAACAGTCTGTTCCTGGCATCCAAGTGCCCCTCGTTGACGGGTTATCACATTTTCTCTCTGAGCAGAAAAAAAATTTGACTGTTAGGGTTGAAAGCACTGGGCCCACAAGGCAGCGTTTTAGGACAGACCTCATTTAAAGTCCACATCAATGACCTCTCTTCTTCCCTGGATAATAATTTGTACAAGTTTTTGGAAAACTACCTTGTGAAGAACAGTACACCAATTCTACTGTGGCATACATCCTTGCAAATCTGGAAAATAAAACAAATTAAGTCGTTGGTCAGCCACATTGAGTCAGCCTCTGGAGGGCCGAGACCTCAAAATTCATCAAAACCTATATTGGGTGGACCACGTTGCCAAACTGGCTTTAAGGCAGGCTAATATCTCAATAACTCTCCACAGGAATAATTTCACTTTGAACTGCTCAGTTCACATCCTTGCATATAAGGCCTTAATCTAAAATATAATGGAGTAGGAGTCTTCAATCTGAGCTGGTGATGGAGTGTTATCTACTGTACATCCATTTGTGCTTTCTTGGGATCAATCAAGTCCAATGCACTCCGAGTTAATGGCATATCTTGGAAGGAGGTAGAGTCCAAAGGTCTGTGCTTCTCATCCACCAGAGACAGGCTCTAGAGTCCCAGTTTCCCTTTGACTCAGTTCTGGCCTCACTCCTCTTGCCCTCTTCTTCCTCCATCATTCCCCAGTTCACCCAAAGCACACATGTATTTTTCTCCAAAATCCCACACCTGGTTATCTTCTCAATTCTCAGCTGAACACTCGCGTCCATTCCTTCACCCCTCTGTTCTCTCATATATGGAAACAGACTCCCTGTGTTTGTCTCATGGCCCTTGCTCCCAGACCTTCAAGAGTGCTCCCCATTTGCCACCTCATGCTTTCTTCCACACCCACCCCTTCTCTATTATACTTTTACCACCCTCAATGTCCCTTTCATTTCGGTGATTTCATCTTCATTTCCACGTTGCTCTTTAATCCCGTCAGTCGATAAACCTGCTGTCCTCTGTAGTTTTAGTCATCCACGAGCCTCGATGTCTGTGAATTAATAAATAAATTATCCATGAAGCTGCAGCACTTGCAAAGATGTGCTCGGGGCATTTGGACACTGCAGCATCTGCCTCATGATTTCCTCCCCCTCCTTTGGCTGCAAGCTGTCTGGTATGCACACTAATGTTTCTGGCATCAATTCGGCATAAAATACGATGGCAGGAGTCTGGAAAACGTTAGGTTTCTCCAAATAATGGAAAAGCAAAATGGGCAAGCCAACTATAAAAGTCCTCAGTTGGGCTTCTGGAGAAAGCAGCACTGCCAGGAGGATACAGTCCTAATATAACTACACTTTTCCTGCCCTGAGAGAATGTACAGTTGTATGATGAGATTCAGATAGCAGTCCTGTGTGATGCCTCAGGGTCATCATGGTGATGCAGCTGGAGGAAATATTTCCACTATCATAGTAACCTTAACTCCTGTGAGATGGAATGCTTTCCCACTTACATTTTTCATTTGCAGATGATTGTAAGAAGTCCATGCAATTCCTACCGAACAGAATCGGAGTGAAGCTGTTTTTCCGGCATCTTTCACGATTTTTTATATCAAAAAGTTAGATCATGCGCCTGTAATGTTTTCAAACCCTTAACAATTATACAATTATATCTCTCAATATCAATGGATCCAATGCATTGTTTTCAGATGGCATTGATTCAATTAATCACTCAAATTAATATTTGGATTGCCACCTAATTATTTATGTCGACTCATGACTCAGTAGGTTGGAATAGTATTGCTCCACTACAACAAGAGCAAAATTATGGCAACTGCAATCAAATTTACGAATGCACAGGTATGTTCACCCAAATATGTTACCTTCAAACTAAGTCTGAAGTTTAGAAAGCTGAAATGCACATTATGTGAATATTTCATTACTTCAAACTAGTTCATCCATCTGAGGCCACGAGTTCATAATATACCATTCCTTTTACATCATGAAGCACATCAGGCTTCCAAGGCAGATTCATTGGCAAGTACAGTCCTGGACAGGTAGCCACACCAACACAGGTTACCTTGAATGGTTATTACCCCAGCAAGCTGGTACTCATTTTTCTAACCTCAGAAAGACAGGCTGAGTCAACCCTACCTGGTGTTAATTCAACGTATTGACAGGGGCTTGACCTCAAGAACCTAGGATCCTAAGAGAGCCACCTTAACCATTAAGCCAACAACAGGCCTCCGTGAGCTCATATAATGGAATAAATGATGAGTTCCTGGCAACTCACTTTTTGACTATCACTCGCTAATCTGAGGGTATGTCTGCTGCTGTTCTCATGGCAACAGAAATCATGTGACTGGCAGCCACCCCATCTCGTCACCCAAATAAGTTCGCCACCTGCCACCTCACCTGTTTTAATTATCTTCATGTGAACTCCAAAGCTTTACAATGAAGCAAATTCATTGGGAATTAATAAGAACTAGTTACTCCTGAGTATCACTGTGTACTACGCTCAACACCAAACCTTTTACACATTCTCTTAAAAAGCCAATGCTTGCAATGACACAACTGATTATGCAAATGTTTGTTAAAAGAAACATTCCGCAGCCTCAACCTTCATCATAACCAAATGCAGCACTCTTGTGGTCTATTGCACTTCTGTGATGCTTTGCTCATGCATGAAGATTTTTTTTAATATCCAGCACCTATAGCCTGCAGCCAGTCATTAACCTTTTGAACCCTGAGCTCCATGGGCTTTGGGCTCCCACATCCTGGGCTCTATGGAGAAAAATCCGGCCGGTTGGATTTATGGAGGTTTGAATAGTGGCCGGTCAACCGGCCACTCGGGTATATGGAGGTTTGAATAGCGGCTGGTAAAACGGCCGCTATAGTTCAAAGGGTAAATTTAAAAGGTATCTTGTCTCCAAAACTTTGCACAGAGTCCTGTTAATTTCCATGTTTTTAATCAATATTATGTTCAAATTGGTGATGCCAATTTAAATTTTCATCAAGCTTTCATTTTCTTTGAGATTCATAACTATAATTTTTCCCAACCACTTATACTTTGTTCCCAGTAGTGCTCTTATATTCATTACATACTTTCATTAATTGCACGTTATAGACACTGTTTTGATCAATGGGACATGTCCTTCAATCTCAGAAAATCTCACCATAATCGCTCCAGAAGGATCACCAAAATGAAATTACCTCTCTATTTCCTTGGTCATCCACTGGAGGAAGTTCGGTCTCTTGAACGTCTGGGTCTCACCAATAGCCATGACCTTTTCTGGGTTTACCACATAGCAAAGCTGCCCTTCAAAGCCAGCTATATACTGGTCACCCTCTGTCGATCAAAGTCTTCCCTTGGAAAATCAGAGCTACTCAGTCTTCAAAGCTGTTGTCTGTAGCTCAGTGGAGTACTGCGCTCCGTTATGGGCTGCCACCCCAGCATTACATCTGTCTCCTGGATTCTATTGAATATAAAGCTCTCTAAATTATTGGAATATCCTGTGATTAGGTTGAAGCATATGGTCATTGCTCTCACATCACAGTCAGGTCGGTGGTCTCTCTGATTTATACTGTCTATTTTTCCAGCATTACCTTTGCTCTCTGTCTTCTGACCCTCACTGTCTACTCCAGGATGCATGGGTTCTTCCAGTACTCTCCCTTCCTCCTTCTGGTTAGGCTTCAGCAATCGAGGCTGATTGCACACCTCAACTCAACTCTATTTCTCGTGTTTCCCATTTGCTCCGATGCTTCAAGCAAGCAGTGCACCGCCTATCTTGTCATCCCCAATTTTGACCCATGATCTTTATTACCCCCATTAACCTTTGTTAACACAACCTTTATTGCTTGCTGGTTTCAGCATTTCCTCCCCTCCTCCCTTTCCTCTTTTCCTGTTCATTCATTCCCTTATTGTGTCCCAATGTCAGTGCTACATATTTCTTCCATGAGCCCCACCCCTTCCTGTTGTGAATAAAGAGAAGTTTGTAATTTGTTAAATACTTCACATCTGTAAATAGCTTGTTTAGTGACGCAAAAAGGATGAAAAATAATCGTCGAGGATAATTTAAGCAAACAATAATCAAAAAGCTCTGAACTATCAGATTGCAAGCACATATCATCAAATGTTGTTGCAAATCAATTGGGTAAAGGCATATTGCTGTCAGAGGTCAGGCACGAAATGCCGAGTGTATCTGGTTGTATTCTTTGCTTGCTGCCCCCCCCCCCATCCCCTTGAAAGGCCTTTAGCCACGAGTGCACATCTTGAATATTACACAGCCATGATAATACAAGGTTTTGTTTTTCCGTTTTCCAGTTATACTGCAAACTTTGAAATTTTCTGTTGTCCTGGAATCCACAAAAGTATCCTTTTTCAAACTTCAGCCTTCACATTTATGCTATAAAATAATTGTTCTTGAATTATTTTTAAAAGACATTTCCACGAAAGGTGTTTGATGGGATACTTTTCACAATTTCTCTCGTTTTAATGTGTCTGTAACAACGGATTTTCTCAGCTATCATGTACAAAAGACCTTGCATTCAATCTCATATGTTTTGCATCCTAAGAGAACAACAATACTGGACTTAGGCCGCTCTCTGCAATGTGCTTGTGGAATGAACAGTTCCATACAAATCTGCATCTGTTCTGGTTTTGCTGAAACAGATGAGCCTGGCTGTGTCTAAAGTCTGTCCTTATGAATATAGGCAAAAGCTGCTTTCAATAACAAACTTCATTCAAGCAGTAGTGTGTTACATCTTGGAAGATATTTTCTGTGTGGCAAGCCATGTTAGCATATGTGCATGATGTTCAGTTTCAAATGTGTTTTCAGGCTTAGTCATGGTAAATTAGCTTTTAAGATAAAATATCACACATTTTCACAATGTTGGCTTCATATTTGTTTTCTGAAAGCGAGCTAATACATCATCATTGTTTGTCCATGTTATGCTCGACATTGACCGAATATAATTGGATTAAATAATAGTGGGGGGAGATATTGCCTGATGGAATGTGGAATTAATTTTCACCTCCGCCACCGAAGGTGGACAGAGGTTGTGTTTTGACCCGTCTGTCTGTCTGTGAGCAGGATATCTCAAAAAGTAGACAGATCCAGACAAAACTTGGTGGACAGGTTAGGTGTGTGACAAGGACTAAAAGATTAGATTTTAGTGAAGATCTGAATCCGGGTCCGGATACGAGAATTTTTTTTATTATTGCAAGTGATTCTTCATCATTTTGAGATACGGCCAAAAACTATGTATAGCATGATATCTCAAAAGGTTGTGGACAGATCATGACAAAACTTGGTGGATTAGTTGGTTAGGTGACAAGAACAAGTCGATTTTGGAGGTATGGATACAGATCTGGCCTATCAGTGGGATACAAAACAAACTGTTCAGCCTGGCAGAGGTATGCACTCTACCGAGCGCTGTTCTAGTTTTCATTATATAGCGTTTCCATTCTAGGGTTTGTGCAGAATTTAATAGTAAATTGGAAATAAACCTTCCACACGACGATTTAAGTCGATTGTGATGCTTAACTCAAGTTTGAAACTATTTGATCAGCACTTGTGCAACTTTTTTCACCTTGACAGTGCACTCTGATTGGATGATCCGTATGCATAATTTGATCTCATCACTTTTGAGAGAAAAATTTAAAACTTCCTGATGCAGTTTGCTTTGATTTATCTGAGTCATTTTGTAAAGCTACTGTTGCAACAAATACATTTTGCCCATCAGAACAAGCCGCACCTGCAACTGAACTAGCTGTGAAGCTTATGTGAATATATCAGATCAGAACTAGCCATCTGCTCATCAATTCAGAACCAACTTTAACTTCATCTGATCCAATAATTTTTCTGCAGTGGCCTTTTCTCTTTGGTCCTCCACACCAACATGTTTTTTTTTCACATTTGACCACTATGTATTTTTGGGGATTACACAATAATGGTACCATCTCACTCATCGATGAAGGGGACCTGAATGTCATAGACATACAAGGCAAAATGAGTCTTTCTCTAAATCAACAAACTTCAGCTTCTATGCTCTTTCACTGCTTCCTAAAACTTGCTTGGTGGTCTACTCAAACCTGACCAACTATTAATTACATGGAATCTTTCAGAATTATCGAAGAGGTTACATGACACATCTCCTTTTGCCATTATATAGGAAATCACATTGTACCACTTTTTTGGTAACACTGTATTTGGTTTTGATAAAGTTTTCGCAACTATAATCAAACTACAATCAACAACAATCAAAGCACAGAATAAAGAACAATTATTGGCACAAACAAGAAGCAAGATTGCTTTCCTCTTTTTTAAGAGTTGGCCAGATATTCATTTTTAAGAGAAGAACTTTGTGGACATTTTCAAAGTCAAAAGGAAAAAAAATTAGAAGTTCATATGTTTTAAATTATTTTTGCACACCAGAAAAAAAAAATTAAGCAAACTTTCCAAATGATATCTAGATCGTCCGAGTCGAAGTTTGGTGCAAAAGGATGTCATAAACCAAGATAACCTGAATTTTAATGCTGCAAATATATAGTTTCAAAGTGTTTAACTGCTGACTCGTGCCCCAAATTAATGGGCGACAAAAGATAACTTCTGGGTCCTTGCCCGCTTTGTGGCATGACTGGGATCTGTGGCTGTAATCAACTGTAAATATAACAATTTGGCCCAAAAAGTGATCGACTGCCACTGGAGGTGGAGGTCAACGATGTTAAGATGTTACTTGAGAGCCAGGCGAAGGAGCTCTCGAATGATGACCTCATGGAGTTGGAGGCTCAGAAGGCTGCTGAGGTGGACGGCTTGGAGGAAGCAGCCATTGTCGAACCTCCAAAGAGATGTACAACGAAGGACTTGGCCAAGGCCTTCAAGCATTTCGGTGTAAGACTGGTTGCTCTCGAGAGGATGGACTGGAACGCTGAACAAGGGCAAAATCGCCATCCAAGGAAGCTGCTTTTTCATGTTTTAAGGCAGTATGATTAGAGAGGTGTCTGTGGGTTTTTAATCCTTCATGAACGATGTACAGTGAGTGGTTCTGATTCTGATGTACTATACTCTGTTACAGATCATTGATGCTGCCGAAGTAGTTTATTGGCAATGGTTATGCTGAGTGCTTTGTCATTTCCTTACCAGAAGTATTTAAGGGAGCAATTTGGCCATGGTACTGGCGGTACAGTTTGCCTACTTTTCGCGAAGGACACCGTGGGATGTTTAGCATCCACCAACTAATGCCGACAGATGGGATGTCCAGTTTAATGTCAATCCGAGGGATGCACACACATTGAGCCACTTTGCTCAAAAACAGTGTGACAGTTTATAGCTGGATTGAGATTTGAACCCAGGCTGGACAGCTTGGAGGTGGTGTGTTTACATTTAGACCAACCTGCCAGTACACAGTGAGTGGTAGGAAGTCTGTAAACAATGACGGTGTGCAGAGGCAAGTGTTACAGTGCATAGACACATGACCAAAATTATACGGACACCCCTTCCAATAAGTGGATTTGGCTATTTCAGCCACACCCATTGCTGACAGGTGTATAAAATCAAGCACACAGCAATGCAATCTCCATGGAAAACATTCCATAGGCAGTAGAATGGGCCGTACTGAAGAGCTCAGTGACTTTCAACATAGCACCGTCATAGGATGCCACCTTTCCAACAAGTCAGTTCGTCAAATTTCTGCCCTGCTAGAACTGTAAGTGCTGTTATTGTGAAGTGTAAACGTCTAGGAGCAACAACAGCTCAGCCGCAAAGTGATAGGCCACACAAGCTCACAGAATGAGACCGCCGAGTGTTGAAGCAAGTAGTGCAGAAAAATCATTTGTCGTCAGTTGCAACACTCACTACAGAGTTCCAAATCGACTCTGGAAGCAACGCCAGCACAAGCACTGTTCATCGAGAGCTTCACAAAATGGGTTTCCATGGCCGAGCAGCCGCACACAAGCCTAAGATCACCATGCCAATGCCAACAAGCATCGGTTAGAGTGGTGTAAAGCTCACCACCATTGGACTCTGGAGCAGTGGAAACGCATTTTCTGGAGTGATGAATCACACTTCACCATCTGACAGTTCGACGGACGAATCTGGATTTGGCGGATGTCAGGAGAACACTACATATATATATATATATATATATATATATATATATATATATATATATATATATATATATATATATATATATATATATATATATATATATATATATATATATATATATATATATATATATATATATTGTTGCGGTTGAGGAAATTCGCAAACCACCATTCAGGTCCCGTAGGTGAAATATCTCTGTAAGTACATGTGTAATTAGCCCAAACCCGTTGTTTAGAGGGAATAAATGTGATTCATTCGGGCTGCGACGCTTTGAGATAGTCGTTTTTCTGTTCTATCTTTATTTTGAACCAACCACGTCTCAACCGCCATCACACAACCACCAACCGCAACGCCACTTCACAACAACAACAACAGCCACGACCTTTACCTTCACAACTCGCTCCCGCAAACATCGCATCACCGCCATTCCAAACGTCGCCATGGCCATAAACCACCACAATAAACCCTCCACCACCTTCACCTCTCCTCCTTCTGCGGCCATTCCTGCACCGCTTGTGGGCACCGATCGTCAGGCTGTCCTGGCCTCGTGCGGGACGCGCGCCGAGCCGCGGGTGCAAAGTGCGGCCTTTCCGAGGAGAATTCGGATCAGGAATGATACACGCCCACTTCTGATCCGTCCAATCAGCAAGCGCGGGGCGGTTTGGCCTCGCCTCCAGGCGCGTCGGAGTAGAATCGGGATATGCAAATTCGAGGATCAGGGGAGACTCACGCCCTTTTTTCTCCGTCCAATGGGCGAGCGTGGCTCCACCCCCGAGCTCGTTCTGATCCAGAAATTTGCATATGGGTTCTCCTGCCGGACTACAAAGCGCTGAGCGCGGGGCGAATTTAGTCAGTTTCGGTCGAGGCAGTCAAGTCGGGTCTGGAGGAGAGTCAGTCTGTCGGGGTTTGGAGTCTGTCGGGGAGCTGCAGAGAGAGGAAGCCTGGAGCCTGGAGCGCGGTCGAGGTGATTTGCTGCAGTCGGCTGAGGAGAATTGCAGAGGGGACCGGATAGCTCGGGTCCGAGGCAAGGAAGACGGCGATCGGCGACGAGCTCGCAGTGGAGTCGCTCGTCGCGGGACCCAAGCAAGCCAGCTATCCTCTTTCCCCAGAGCATCAACAATTCCCCCCTCCCCCCCCCCCCCCGCGCTGAGATAGTGTGAAAAGGGGGCCCCGTTCCCACCCCACTCCAAGCAGCGCCAACGAAACCCGCGAAGGAGCGCGGAGTCGGGGCACCGCCACGCCGCCACATTTGCGGCTCATCACAAGACACGGGTAGGATCCACCCGGTCTCGCGGCTCACAGGCCCCGTCTGTCCCCTTGTCTTTGAGGGTGGCCCTTTTCTTTTGCTTTTGAGTAAATGTGTTGTCGGCGCCGTCTGTAAAGTAAAACTGTGTAAGTGTTGCCGTGTGCACGCGTAGTCGGTAGTAGATCTGCATTGTTGTGTTTCTTTTGTTACATAATTGTTGTAATTGTATATGTGTGCTCTCCGTGTGCCGCGGAATAAATGTGCATTATGTTGAAATGTTTTCCCGTTTCGCTTCGTCTTTTCTTTAATTGAATCTCCATCTTGCTTCACGTAAAGGGTTGGTAGTGGGCTTAATACGCCCGATAATTAATCGGAACCGTCGAGGCCGATGATAACACCGCTCGGTTATCCCGCTAGTACGGAACGGGTCGCTTAAGTGGCCCGTGTCCAGAGTCGACCTGCGGCGAGGTGCGATCGCCCGGTCTACCCTCCGCGTGGGTACTTAGGTAGGTCGAATTTGGCGAACAACCCTATCCCACGCGGGGGGCCGATTGGCACGATCGTGGTGAGGCCGAAAGGCCCACCCGTGACTAGCTCCCGGCGTTAGTCCGAGAGGGTCACGACAGAATTGTCCGTCCGGTGGGCGACGTGCCGCGATTAGAGTTACGTGGCCGTTCGCACGCCGGCGGGTGCGAATTTGTGACAATATATATATATATATATATATATATATATATATATATATATATATATATATATATATATATATATATATATATATATATATATATATATATATATATCTTCTTCTATTGGCTGCTCCCGTTAGGGGTCGCCACAGCGGATCATCCGTTGTGATCCGCATCGTGATTTGGCACATGTTTTACACCGGATGCCCTTCCTGACGCAACCCTGGTCGCCTCTTACGACAGAGGGAAATGGTACACCCATTTTAACCGGGGTATACACCGGCCCAGTACACTGGTACTCATTTCGCCGACCTCGGAAGGATGACAGGCTGAGTCAACCCCCTGGTGTATTAATTCAGTGGCCCAATGGGGCTTGAACTCAGGACCTTTTGGATCCCAAGCCGCTGCCCTCACCACTGCGCCAACACCAGGCATATATATGCCCCGGTTAGAATAGGTGTACCATAACCCTGTGTCGTAAGAGGCGACCAGGGTTGCGTCAGGAAGGGCATCCGGCATAAAACCTGTGCCAAATCATTATGCGGATCATAACGGATGATCCGCTATGGCGACCCCTAACGGGAGCAGCCGAAGGAAGAAGAGGAAGAAGATATATATATATATATATATATATATATATATATATATATATATATATATATATATATATATATATATATATATATATATATATATATATATATATATATATATATATATATATATATATATATATATATATAAATATAATACACACACACACGTGTAGAATAAAAAGTTTGCTTTAAAATTTCAGTTTCTAAAACATCTCTCCTGCATCCACACAGCCACGTCCCCCACCCCCTCTCTACTCCCTCATCCCCTTCCCCCTTTCTCCCATCCTGACCCACTTTCAGACACACCCCTCTCCCTGTTCAATGTCAGCTGTCGAATCCTGTCTTCTGCTTGTGAATTTTCAACCACTTTTCTTCCTCGTCCAACTTTCTCTCCAGATCTTCTTGTCATAGCTCAACATCTTCTGCAAACCTGATTATTAATCAGCAATCTTGTTTACTCTTTTTTTTTTATTTGTTTGTTCATATGATGACTGCCTGTTCCCTCTAAACTCAGTGACAAATGAGCTGGTATCTGTTTTTAAAAAATGGAACAAATAACAATTGGCTATCTAAAATGCCTTGTTTTGATTAAATATGGTGCAGATTCACTGAAATCACGTTCGTTTTATGAATATGTAGTTGCTAATTCGCCAGACCTAGTGGTCTGCATGAGCTACACAAGACACTAAAAACAAGAAGCAAATGGTTGATTTATCCTCCGTGAAAGATGTAAAGGTGCTGAATTTTTGAGCTTTATCAAATGTCAAAGAAAAGAGGTGGCCAAGGTGGCCAACAAACTTTGCTCTTTTGCTTTTTATGAACATTTGTTTGCAATGGATATATCATAAATTAATGTAACCTTACAGCGAAAGACCTTCATCTGCACGCTTATCAAAATACATTAAAAAAACAACAATCATCTTATTCGATACCTTCAAAAGAAATAGAAAGGTTGGCAATGTAGCACTACATCTTGATAGATTTGGCTCTTGCAGTCAGTGACAAAGAACACCCAAAAAGTTAAACTTTCCTCAGTAGTCCACTGCAGAAGGAAGGCCTCATTCATCATATCTTTTGGTATGATACCGTATATCTAAAAAAAAAAAAATAAATTTAAATATCATGTCTAAATTTTGGTATATATCATATCTAAAATTACTTTCCCAAAAATTATATCTTCTCCAGTTTCCTCACTTCTGCAGTTTTACAGATTCACTCCTCATAGTCCTGTAGCTTCGCAAAAATACCAGTTATGAGGCAGCTAAAAGCACAAAACTTTGCACGAGAGGATTTTGGTTCTGAGTAATCAATTTTATGATAGGAACCCTCCTGAATTTTTCCTGGTATCCATGTAGAAATACCCAAAAAATAATCCAAGATGCCCAACAAACATGGTAAAAATCATTGATCTCATCAACTTCCCCATTCAAAAACTTTGATTTTTCTAAATTTGCAAGAAATGTATGGTGCCATTACAATAAAATTGAACTGTTACAAGAAATATATGGTACTTGATCTAAACTAGCAGAGCCTACCCATCGCTTCGCTGACGGACCAATGGGTCGTCTTGTTTGCCAAAAAATTGCAATATTGGTCACTTTGGCATCACTTTGCGGAATCAAAACAGCCTCTGAGGCTGCAGCCACATATCCCATGTTACTTCCCTCACAAAGTTGTATCGATACCCTGAGTTCGGACTTTGTAGCTTCCATCTCCTCTCCCACCCACGTCACCATGGTCACATGTTCCTTGCTGCTAGAAATGTTTCCCTCACATGATGTCCACGGGTCCCTCTGGTTATTATTTTTTCCCACTTTGACAGGCCCATCCATTTCGGGTGAGAAAGAGAAGGAAGACAAATTTATCCGTGCATAGAGTGCTTTAACCCCTCCCCACCACCACTCCCCATCCTCGTGCCCTGCTCCCCCCTCCCCTTTACCCATCTTTTGTCTTGATGTCCCTTCCCACGAGAAATGTCCCACAAATGATGACAGGCTTTGACAGGCCCCTCAGTTTTTGGAGGGTGGGGTGGAGAGGGGAAGGAGGACATATTTACCCATGTGATGAGAGCTTTAACCTCAGCATTGCCCAGTTAAAAAAGGAAATTGTAATACTTTCTGCCACCACCACCGCTAGGTGGCGCTATACGGTACACATTCATTAACAGAGAATTAGCACCCCACTCCCCGCCCCCCCCCCCGATCCCCTCACAGCCCCGCCTGAGGCCGCGGCCACATAGACTATGTTCACCCTCACACAAAGTTATATTTGTACCCCGAGTTTGTAACTTAGAAGATGTAGTCATGCATAAGGAACGAGAGAGAGAGAGAGACATAGAGAGAGAGAGAGAGAGAGAGAGAGAGAGAGAGAGAGAGAGAGAGAGAGAGAGAGAGAGAGAGAGAGAGAGAGAGAGAGAGAGAGAGAGAGAGAGAGAGACAGAGAGAGAGAGAGAGAGAGATAGAGAGAGAGAGAGAGAGAGAGAGAGAGAGACATAGAGAGAGAGAGAGAGAGAGAGAGAGAGAGAGAGACATAGAGAGAGAGAGAGAGAGAGAGAGACATAGAGACAGAGAGAGAGAGAGAGAGAAAGAGAAAGACAGAGAGAGAGAGAGAGAGAGAGAGAGAGAGAGAGAGAGAGATAGAGATAGATAGAGAGAGAGATAAAGAGAGAGATAAAGAGAGAGAGAGAGAGAGAGAGAGAGAGATAGAGAGATAGAGAGATAGAGAGATAGAGAGATAGAGAGATAGAGAGATAGAGAGATAGAGAGAGAGAGAGAGATAGAGATAGAGATAGAGATAGAGATAGAGATAGAGATAGAGAGAGAGAGAGAGAGAGAGAGAGAGAGAGAGAGAGAGAGAGAGACATAGAGAGAGAGAGAGAGAGAGAGAGAGAGAGAGAGAGAGAGAGAGAGAGAGAGAGAGAGACATAGAGAGAGAGAGAGAGAGAGAGAGAGAGAGAGAGAGAGTCATAGAGAGAGAGAGAGAGAGAGAGAGAGAGAGAGTCATAGAGAGAGAGAGTCATAGAGAGAGAGAGAGAGAGAGAGAGAGTCATAGAGAGAGAGAGAGAGAGAGAGAGAGAGAGAGAGAGAGAGAGAGAGAGAGAGAGAGAGAGAGAGAGAGAGAGAGAGAGAGAGAGAGAGAGAGAGAGAGAGAGAGAGAGAGAGAGAGAGAGAGAGAGAGAGAGAGAGAGAGAGAGAGAGAGAGAGAGAGAGAGAGAGAGAGAGAGAGAGAGAGAGAGAGAGAGAGAGAGAGAGAGAGAGAGAGAGAGAGAGAGAGAGAGAGAGAGAGAGAGAGAGAGAGAGAGAGAGAGAGAGAGAGAGAGAGAGAGAGAGAGAGAGAGAGAGAGAGAGAGAGAGAGAGAGAGAGAGAGAGAGAGAGAGAGAGAGAGAGAGAGAGAGAGAGAGAGAGAGAGAGAGAGAGAGAGAGAGAGAGAGAGAGAGAGAGAGAGAGAGAGAGAGAGAGAGAGAGAGAGAGAGAGAGAGAGAGAGAGAGAGAGAGAGAGAGAGAGAGAGAGAGAGAGAGAGAGAGAGAGAGAGAGAGAGAGAGAGAGAGAGAGAGAGAGAGAGAGAGAGAGAGAGAGAGAGAGAGAGAGAGAGAGAGAGAGAGAGAGAGAGAGAGAGAGAGAGAGAGAGAGACATAGAGAGAGAGAGAGAGACATAGAGAGAGAGAGAGACATAGAGAGAGAGAGAGAGACATAGAGAGAGAGAGAGAGACATAGAGAGAGAGAGAGAGAGAGAGAGACATAGAGAGAGAGAGACATAGAGAGAGAGAGACATAGAGAGAGAGAGACATAGAGAGAGAGAGACATAGAGAGAGAGACATAGAGAGAGAGAGAGACATAGAGAGAGAGACATAGAGAGAGAGAGAGACATAGAGAGAGAGAGAGACATAGAGAGAGAGAGAGAGACATAGAGAGAGAGAGACATAGAGAGAGAGAGAGAGAGAGAGAGAGAGAGATAGATAGATAGATAGATAGATAGATAGATAGATAGATAGATAGATAGATAGATAGATAGATAGATAGATAGATAGATAGAGAGATAGAGAGATAGAGAGATAGAGAGAGAGAGAGAGAGAGAGAGAGAGAGAGAGAGAGAGAGAGAGACACAGAGAGAGAGAGAGAGAGAGAGAGAGAGAGAGAGAGAGAGGACAGAGAGAGAGACAGAGAGACAGAGAGAGAGACAGAGAGACAGAGACAGAGACAGAGACAGAGACAGAGACATATATTAACTACAGTGTATAAATTTGATTATCAGGACCCAAAAGAATCTCATGCAACATTTGAGAATTGTATCCATCTCGTAAAGGTATGTTGAAAAATTAACTTACTAAATCAGACTATATGAGGGACTTGGCATTGTACGATGTAGCTGTCTCCCAAACAGTACCTTGAATCACACTTTGAGTTGCATTGTTTCACATGCAATATTATCACATGTTATATTTTATCACATGTTTGTCCATAAACTGTCATCCTTCTGAGGTCGGAAAAATGAGTGCCAGCTTGTGGTATCTGTGTCAGAGTGGCGACCTGTCCAGGATTGTGCCTAATAGCCAAGGAGACTGCTTTGGCAGCACCAACGCTCTGCACAGAGCATGGTCCCGATGGATGGATTGTCTTCTGATGCCGACACATCATTTCTGACAAATGCAGCACAGTCCCTGGCAAATGATACTCTTCCAGTTAAACTCTGTTTTGGGGGTGATGAAAGTGCTGACAATTTGATGGCCCATCATGTGTCCTGGCATGTCATTCCAATTAAAATTCTACATTTGTAAGTTGATTAAACCAATGAAGAGAAAAATCAGCAAGGATGTCCGATAATAAAAGGCTCAGTCAGTAAGCACTCGGTATTGAACATTCAATAGGGGCATCTTCTGTGGAAAAGGTGATGAAGATGATCCTTATGAGTTGATAATGAAATAATCTATGGGCCCTGCTCACAGAGCTGCGAGACACAGCTTCGGGCAATAATTTCAAGAGGAGATCCAATTGCCATCGAAGCAAAGAATTATCCGTAATGCCCGGTCAAATTGAAAAATTGGTTCGGCACCCTCACTAAGAAGTAAAAAAAAAAAGAAGAATCTGTACGCACTATTATGAAGAAGTTGAACAAATAACTGTCAAGCACAGATGAGAAAAATAATGAATGTCGAGATGTTGTCGAGCTAACCAGCTCCATTGAAAAATCGGTGCGTCCTGGAGCTGCCTTATGAAATCTATCTGCCTCTATTTTGTGCTTGTGAATTGTCCCCTGGGCCTGGGTAAAATAAAATTGTCAACAAGACAAGGCAATAGGTTCATTGCTGAAATGCTTCCCAGTGGCTGAAGAACAAAATGTTTGGAAAAGCACAGTGGTCATTTTCAAAGAAGGAATGAGAAGTTTGTTCAGGGAAGCCATGAAAAAACAGATTTCTCTGAAAATTCTGTTGGCTTTGTGAAAGCTGAGTTGATCATCAGAAAAGACATCTTTGAACACCAGGGCTTCAAATTATCTCAGTTTCATCACGCAATGGCAGGCAAACATGCCGCCCTCAAGCTTGAAGGCCCTTCTCGTTGATCCTCAATGACTAATTTGAAAGATAAAATTGGATGTGAATTACAGGCCGGTCTCACCATTAGTCAGACCATTCCATCCATCCGTTGGGACCATACTCTGTGCAGAGCGTTGGTGCTGCCGAAGCAGTCTCCTTGTCTATTGGACACAATCCTGGATGGATAGCCACTCCGCCACAGGATACCAGCAAGCTAGCACTTATTTTGCTGACCTCGGAAGGATTACAGGCAGAGTCAACCCCACCTGGTGTTAATTCAACAGGTAAGGGGGATTTGAACTCAGGATCCTGGGATCCCAAGCCTGGGATCCCCAACCATTAAGCCAACACCAGGCATTGTCAGACCATAAATAATTATCTATGGCACAAAGAAGCGAACATATGATTCAGATATATGAATCTCCACCCTCTGCCGTACCATCTGTCATCCCTCAGACCGGCAAGCAGCAGCTTCTTCACTCACTGCAGATCTGGATAAAATCACAAACTGGTCCAACACGTGGAACATGTCTTTCAATCCACACAAATCTCACACTCTCACTATGTCTCTTCGAAAGGACCGTTTACAAAACCCCCCCATCCACTTTCTCAACAATCCTCTGGAAGAAGTCTTTTCTTTCAAGCTTCTGGGTCTCACTATCTGCCATGACCTTTCCTGGGAAAGTCACATTTCCAACCTTGCCTCAAAAGCCAGTCGCCGACTGGGAATCCTCCGTCGTGCAAAGTCCTTCCTCGGCCCTCTTGAGCTCCTGACTACTTACAAAGCTTTTGTCCGTAGCCTGATGGAGTACTGCTCTCCCCTCTGGGCTGGTGCTCCTGCCTCCCACCTTTCTCGACTTCACGCTGTCGAAACCAGGGCTTTTAAGATCATTGGCATCTCCCGCAATGAAGCTGAGTCTTTGGGCCTCTCACTCAATCACCGCAGGTTGGTCGGTGGTCTTTCTGTCTTCTACCGACTCCTCTCCAGCCTTGCCCCCCTGCTCTCTCTGCGATTTGTCCCAACCACATTTCCACAGGGCGCTCAAGGTCCGCCAACAACCCCCTTCTGGTAAAACTACCAAAATCACGAATCACTGCTCATCTTCACTCTTTCATTCCTCTTTTTTCCCGCCTTTGGAATAAACTTCCTCACTCTATTCTTTCCCATTCTTCCCTCCAGGCTTTCAAAACAGCTGTTCACCACCACCTCTTATCTTCCCCCATCCAAATCCTCGATCTTTTCTACCCCCGATAATCCACCCAAGCCCACTTCCTTCAATTCTCCTGCTTTCCTTCCTGAAAGTCCCTGTAATGTCCATCTTCTCCTCGCCATGTTCCCCGTCCCATCCCCATCCCTCTCCCTTCCACAGTTCACCTGTGTCTGTTCCCCAATGTTTTGTCCCTTCCACTCCCACCCCTCTTGTCTCATGCCTCCTTGCTGTGAGTTGTGTGTTAGCTCTCATATGAGCCTCGACCAAGGTATACAAAAAAAAAAAAAAAAAAAAAAAAAAAAAAAAAAGATCGCAAAATAGCACACAAGAGTATGTGTAGCCTGGTGTTGGCGTAGCAGTTAAGGTGGCTGGCTTGGCACCCAAGGGTCCTGAGTTTCAGCCACTGTCAACTGTTGAATTAACACCAGGTGGGGTTGACTCAGCCTGTCCTCCTTCCGAGGTTGGCACGATGAGTAGCAGCCTACTTGGGTAATAACCATTCGGGGCAACCTGCATCAGAGTGGCGACCCGTCCTGGACAATGAAACTGCCTCGGTAGCCCTATGCTCCTTCACAGTGCGAAAGGAATTGTTTTATACACCACTAGAGCATGTGCTTCCTTTTCCTATCTAAATTAGCTGCAATGCACTGACCATAAGTAAAAACTCATCCATCAGGTATACCAGAAAAGTATTGGCATTTTATACGACATCATTATCCAGCTTGAGGATTGAACAGCCACTTCTGTTTGCAATAGCTTCAAAGAAGATTCCATGTTGTTCCCTGCCTGTGTCCAGAAAAATTATTTCACTGTTGGCACCTTGGATAACAATTCCATCTCAACAACTATAGTACGATTTACTTCCATGGAGCTTCATGGATAAGTTTATAACTTCTGTCCAGAACAAGTTCATTCCAATTTACCACTATGACAGTCTAGCAAGTCCAGACTTGTTACAATCTCAACTTTTGTAACTCAAAAGCACTCCCTTCTTGACAGCTATGCTGCTGTCCATCCGATATATGTGACTTTATTCCCATCATTTCTAGATACTGAATAGACTGATTGTTATCCTGTATAACAAAACCAGTCCTCTCAGCTCTCTCGATGAGCCAGTAATGCATATCTTCTGCCATAAGAATGAACCCATAAGAAATTGTGTCCTAAACCCATCACTATCTCGACCCTCTTCACCCAGTCGCACCCAACTGTCCCTGGACTCTGTATCCTTTTCTCCTGACAAGGTGGAGAGCTTGCTTTCAAACCTCGAGTCAGATTCTGCAACCGGTCCAGACGGCATCAGCCCACGTGTCCTCAAAGCCTGCTCTTCTGCTCTTGCTCACCCTCTCTCTGTTCTATTCACCCTCTCATTTGCCCAAGGTCATCTGCCATCTGCTTGGAAATCTGCTAACATCACTGCCCTGCATAAAAAGGTGCAAAAACAGATCCCTGTAACTACAGACCAATCAGCCTTCTCCCAATCATCAGCAAGGTGATGGAATCCATCATCGCTTCAGACATGAAATCCTTCCTCTTCTCCAATGGCTTGATTTCCAATCATCAATTTGGTTTCAGACCAGGTCACTCTACCCTGGATATGCTGCTTCTGCTCTCCCATCAATGGATGGAGGTCCTCAATGCCAGACAGGAAATCTGAGCCGTATCCCTGGACATATCACGTGCTTTTGACACAGTCTGGCACCCTGTGCTACTCACCAAACTCTCTTCCCATGGTATTCAAGGCCATCTCCACTCATGGCTCGCAGACTTCCTCTCCTGTCGCAGTCAACGTGTGGCCCTAAATGGAGTTCTTTCATCCCCTCTTCCTGTGCAGGCTGGAGTTCCTCAAGGTAGCGTTCTGGGCCCTGTTCTTTTTCTGGTTTTCATCAATGATCTCTCGGACTCTCTGGAAAATCCTCTATTTCTCTTTGCCGACGACTCCACCCTCTGCCGTACCATCTGTCATCCCTCAGACCGGCAAGCAGCAGCTTCTTCGCTCACTGCAGATCTGGATAAAATCACAAACTGGTCCAACATGTGGAACATGTCTTTCAATCCAGACAAATCTCACACTCTCACTATGTCTCTTCGAAAGGACCGTTTACAAACCCCCCCCATCCACTTTCTCAACAATCCTCTGGAAGAAGTCTTTTCTGTCAAGCTTCTGGGTCTCACTATCTGCCATGATCTTTCCTGGGAAAGCCACATTTCCAACCTCGCCTCAAAAGCCAGTCGCCGACTGAGAATCCTCCGTCGTGCAAAGTCCTTCCTCGGCCCTCTTGAGCTCCTGACCACTTACAAAGCTTTTGTCCGTAGCCTGATGGAGTACTGCTCTCCCCTCTGGGCTGGTGCTCCTGCCTCCCACCTTTCTCGGCTTCACGCTGTCGAAACCAGGGCATTTTAAGATCATCGGCATCTCCCGCAATGAAGCTGAGTCTTTGGGCCTCTCACTCAATCACCGCAGGTTGGTCGGTGGTCTTTCTGTCTTCTACCGACTCCTCTCCAGCCTTGCCCCCCCTGCTCTCTCTGTGATTTGTCCCCACCACATTTCCACAGGGCGCTCAAGGTCCGCCAACAACCCCCTTCTGGTAAAACTACCAAAATCACGAATCACTGCTCATCTTCACTCTTTCATTCCTCTTTTTCCCGCCTTTGGAATAAACTTCCTCACTCTATTCTTTCCCATTCTTCCCTCCAGGCTTTCAAAACAGCTGTTCACCACCACCTCTTATCTTCCCCCATCCAAATCCTCGATCTTTTCTACCCCCGATAATCCACCCAAGCCCACTTCCTTCAATTCTCCTGCTTTCCTTCCTGAAAGTCCCTGTAATGTCCATCTTCTCTTCGCCATGTTCCCCGTCCCATCCCCATCCCTCTCCCTTCCACAGTTCACCTAATGTGTCTGTTCCCCAATGTTTTGTCCCTTCCACTCCCGCCCCTCTTGTCTCATGCCTCCTTGCTGTGAGTTGTGTGTTAGCTCTCATACGAGCCTCGACCAAGGTATACAAAAAAAAAAAAAACCCATGGACAAACTGTTACCAACTCAGGATGCTCTACTTTAACATGCCAGCTGGGCTGTCTCCCAGGCTTAGAAATGGATGACCTGTAACCACACAGTGGGTGGTTTCTTCTTCACAATAATTTGGCTGGACCAAGGTAGACACATCCTTGGTGCCAAATTGGAGAACAATTCCTGAATTCTCGAGAGTAATCAAGTGCTCCTGCAAGGGAAACTGTTCCAACAGTCAATCTGGAAAAACTAATATTGACTAGAAACCATTTTTCATGTGCAAATGTAATGAATAATGAGGCTTCAGAAAGACGTTGAATGTATTGTTGATGCAAATGTAACAGATAGAATAATTGGATTGAGAACTTTGCTTGCAGTAATTAGAATATTTGAATGCTTGTAAAATCTAGATTTATAAGGAAAGGTTTTTCATGATCACTGATTTTCTACCCTTGTTAACTCGCCCTTCTCCAAAAGCCCTCCTTCTTCCAAATTTCCAGTTTTCCCTCCTGAGAATTTCCTTCTGTATCCGTATTATCCACACCATGTGTCCTTTCCTGCCCCCCATTCCTCCCCACAACCATGGTTTGTCCAAGTCCCCCTCTATCCTGTCCTTCAACTCTGCTGTTGGTGCCCCCCCCCCATCCTACCTCTACTGTTCCTTTTGGCCTGTTATGTCTTGCAACGTTCAATGTACTAGCTCTTCCATGAGCCTCGACTATGTATGCAAAAAAAAAAAGTTGGCTGCATTTGTGCTCGAGGTAATAGTGTACTGCACTAAGAACATTATACCAGTGTTCTCAAAAATCAAATTCCATCTTGGAGGAAACCCACCGTCCTTGAGGCATTCTATGGTTATCGCGTCCCCGTCAGACTAACGTACCCAACCCTTGCTGCCACCCTGGCTGCTCCCTTAAGGAGTGGAAGTTTCTAGTTACTTCAAATACCAATGCTGTTACTAATTTAAAATTATTGGCATTGGTAGAATCTGAGCTAGGTGACTGACTTTAGTGTCTTATGTGGATTTTGAGGAAAACTTCAGGAAGGTTCTGAGGCCAAAATTGATCATTCGAACTGAAAAGATCCCAGTACAATATTTGGTCTTCTGGTGATGGTAATGTTGAAATTTGACACGAAGCCACCTGACTATCAATCCCTCAAGCTTCGACCATGTTTAAAAACTCAGTCCTTGTATCTGGCAATAAGTGGTGTAGTGCAAATCGGCTTGCATCGAAAGCATGCAAGGTAAGTTGTGTTGAAAAGCAAATGCATGGTTTATATGTGGAGTTTCAATGATGGATCGGATTATATCACTCTCAGCAATGAACATTCCTCGACACGTCTCAAAACGGAACTCACTGATATGTGTATAGCTATCCATTTCGTTTGCATCTTTAATTAACTCCGTCCAGAATTTAGACACATTGAGATTTTTCTGTGATTGTGCCTTTCCTCTTCAGTTGTAGCAACATCATATTGCAATAATTATGGCACATGAACAGATGAGCAACCTCGCTTTAACAACAACAACAAAAAAACCCCAAAGAAAGACGCTGATTAGTTTGGTGAAGAAAAAGAAAAATTTACTCTTGGTGGAATTATTTTTTGGTGGAAAAAGCGAAAGCAATGTACATCATGAGAACGTATGAAGCAAGAATAACTGAGTTTACGATCTGTGAAAATTTTGTGCTTTTCTGCATTGAACCTCGATTGCTTTTGTATCCTTTTCGTATCGAAACCTGAGTTTGTGCGGATTATCCGCGGCTCCACATCATGCACCCACGCCGCGCAAGGTGCTCAGGGCTCGAATGGAGAGAACAAACCGACACACTTTCCTCTTTCCAATCCACTGCCAACGCAGCTCCCTCTTTCAGCCAGCTGCTTTTCGACGCAGTCGCGAACATCAAAATCATTATTTCAAAACTCAAACTTTGATCAACAATAGATTTCCACAAGGAACTTTTTCAAAAGCATTGGTTCTTTCTACTTCGATGCATCTGTGAACTTTGTTTTAAAAATGCTGATAAGCAAGATAACTTATAATTCAAATATTTATTCTGAATAAAATGTCCAATGAATACAAAACAAACAATGTTTCATCAAAACTTAATATTTTCCTTGTGAGTTCCATCACCTTAGCTGACTCAGCGAAGTTTCTGAAACTCCCTGTGGAAAGAAATATTGGAAAGTAATCTCGGGTATCACAAGGACAATTTGCCTCAATTTATTACCAGATGAACGATTTTCATGATAATTCTGCAAAAAAAATAAGTTCTCGGAACGAGGTATGTACCATCAATAGCCTAAGAACCACCAAGAGCGTTATTTTCTATTATTTATGTATGTATGCAATTAATAAGGAAATTTGTCTGTATATATATATATATATATATATATATATATATATATATATATATATATATATATATATGTTGGTTCGAGTAAAGTTGTGCTCTAAGAGTAAAGGTTAGGTTATTTAGAGTGAAGAACATTTTAAAAGTTAGTGTTTGTTTGACCACTGGGAGTATCTCACTCCAAAAACATTTTTTAACATCACTCGGAAAGTTCTAGAGACACTTTTCACCGTCGTTTTCGGATTAGTCTGATTAACCTTTGACCACTTTGAGCCGAAGCTTTTCTCTATACGAGCGTCGCCGCGTCAACACTGCGCTTGCGTTACAGTGACGAACTTGTAAAGCAACTCCAGCTGAAACCAAAAGAACCGAAAGGTGGTCCAGGCTCCCCTTTCGTGAACGGAATGGCATGACAGAGAACATTTATTTCCATAAAGTATCGCATTTTCCATCCCACCGCTGCTCCTGGTTAAAGGAATACTTTCTTGCTTGATAGGTTCATGAACATTTTGTTGAGCTTCGTTTTAACCCTCTTCATGCAACATTAGAAAAGGTAAATTTGGCTCATTGGAGCACTTCACAGACAATTATTAGAAAGGAAAACTTATGTAGCATGAAAAAAATCATACATTTTTGGAGAGACAACACATGCACCTCATCGGTGCCCTTGTTTTGGCACTGGATTAATGCTACGACTTATGTGCTTATAGGTGTTTTAAAGAGGTAAGTTGTCACTTGTTTGAAATACCTTCATTTTAATGTTAAATGACAAGAATAGTTAATGGCAACATTATTGTGGCATGTATTGACAGATTTATATTACTTTAATGGTGAAGGAAGAAACGCACTGGGTTATTTTTGTGTGCTTTATGGAGTTCCAAGAAATTTCCAACACGAGTACTGCTCCAAGCAGAATTTCTGTCCAGGGAGAGCATTGAACTTCAAAACCTCGATTGCATTACAGACTTGCATTCTGAGCATTATTTTCACGTCGACGGTCATAAATACTGCAATGATATTACACACGAGTCGGTACCCGCGGAAATGTTGCGCAATGTAAAATGTGACTTCAATAATATAACTAGAGGGGGAGCACTCGGTAGAGTGCAAAACCTCCGCCGCCAATACTGCTAGGCCACTCAAGTGAACCTGATATCCTATTCATTCAATTTGACGTCAACAGTGCTCACAGAGTTATCGTTTGCAACTTTCCCTTTTACTTTTAACTTTTACATGCTCGATTCATTCGTCATAACTAGATTCCTTGAGACAGAAATTGATTTTACGTGGGTATATCCACCTGAAGTTCCAAAATCAGCCACAATTATAATTTTGGCATGTTTTTTGTTGGAAATCACTTATAACATGTAGAAATGCAAAAAGAAATCGAGATTTTGTTGAAAAAAAAGTTGAAAAAAATGAATATTCATGCTCCATGGGTGTGCCTTTGTTCCATTTGACAGTCAAAACATACACACCAAATATGAAGCAGATTGGAGGAAGTTTAGGGGTTCCTCAAGTTGGCACAATATTGTTGAAATTTGCAAAACTGTAACTGACAACTTGTGTCGAATATGCACAATGCAGTACACTTCACAATTAATATGGTTGTTTGATATTTTCAAAAACCACAGCAGTCAAATAGGATGAAAGAATAGTTTTTCCAAGGAGACCGAGATGAGCTTTTTGACATTGCAGTGGAAAATGCCCTCTCAATAAATGGACATAATTGTGCCAACTTGAGGAACCCCTAAATATCAAGGAATTTTGTTCATTTTGGACCTATAAGTTCTTATGGGGTATTGGAACAAAGGCAAAATCAGGGAGCAGCAAAAATCAAACTTTCATTTTTTTGGAACACCCTAATGTACATAACTTCTTAAAAGTGTACGTGTTCATGATAAATATCTCTCAGTAATTTCATTGGCCTCCTGACCAATTAATTACGGACTCAGGTATTTCACGACCAAGCCGATTTTAATAATAATATTGTTACGAATTTGGAAACCTATCGCACACAACATTCAGGTCCTATAGATTAGTTATATCGGTGTGTGTTTTATAGATAGCTTCCTTTCTCTTATCTAATGGGTAAATAAGTGTCAATGTGCTGCGATTTATTTTTATAGTTAGGGTCTTATTGGAAAATAAAATTAGCAACGACAACAGAAACGACCGTTGCGTTGTGGCAGTGCTGCAGAGAATGAGAACAGCCCCGGGATTCTCCGTGGCCCGAGTGGGGGGGCACAACAACAGAAATGACCGTTGCGTTGCGGCAGTGCTGCAGAGAATGAGAACAGCCCCGGGATTGGGGAGGGGTCGGGCTGGCAGAGATGGATAAAAGGGGAGCCAGAAGCTGGTCAGGGAGAATCCTCATGATCGAGAGATGACAAGCGACCTTCCTGGATAAGAGACCTTCCTTGACAAAAGAGGAGAGCAAAAGAGAGAGGAGAGAGGAGAGAGAGAGAGAGAGAGAGAGAGAGAGAGAGAGAGAGAGAGAGAGAGAGAGAGAGAGAGAGAGAGAGAGAGAGAGAGAGAGAGAGAGAGAGAGAGAGAGGAGCGGAAGAGCTCAAGAGCTCCGGACGAAAGAGCATTTCCCCGACCTGGACATCTCGTATTGCTGGAGCGCTCGTCCCAGGGTGCCTGTCTGGCCGGTCGTGGTCAATGCCGTCCTTCTCCTCCTCACCACAACGGAGAGCTCGAGCGACGCCAGTCCCCGCAGGAACCGCAAGGGTCGTCCGCCGGTGTCCGGGTTCGGCTCGCCTCTCGCCGGACCGACCAACTTGAAGACCGCACGAGGCGGACAGGTCCAAGATAGGTCTCAATAAAGACCAATTGGTCCAGTCATTTTTGGGGTATTTGTGTGTGCGCGCGTGTGTCCTGTGGGCCCCGTCTTTAAGTAGTAAATTGTTCAAGGGCTTGTGCTGTATATAATTGCAATTCTCAATAGTCGGTTTTGCTCTGCCCTTACGTGCTTCCCTCATTCCCCACCTATTGTATAAATAAACCCCCGTTTGTTCAACGTTTCAGCTCGATCGTGTCCATTCTTTCATTGGCTTCGCGTGCTGTGTGCTGCGAATTAGCTGGCAATTGCAGTTGTAACGGGACAATCGGACCGACGGAACCCGGCGATCAAACCGCTCGGGACACACACGGAACGAGCACGCTAAGCAGCTCGTTCCGTACGGGTGCCGTCAAGGGTGTGAAGACTCGGTAGATCGCCACGTGGTCTCTAGGTATTTTCAAGATTTGGCAGATAACCCTGTACCTCGTGGTGGAAATATTGACCCTTCACGGTCCAAAAAAAAAAGGACCCGTACTCTTCGGACTTTTCCGAAGAAGTACGATCTGAATTCCGGGCGATCGGTCGATCCGACGGTGCAGCTTCATCTCGCAGTCGTGCTCGTGGCCGACACCCGGCCCCCCAACAATATTACATGTCCACCAGTTCGTTTACAAGCCATAAAAAGTCAGGGGAAACCAAAAATTATTTTTAATGAAATATCATGATTTTATTTCCTCTGCATTTGAGAATTATCATACCTTCACTGGGCGACCGCTGTATATTCGACCGCTGCCACAATTGCTACAGACAAAGCATGCATTACCTCGTTTGAGTTGTAATTAAAACATACCTTTGTTTCCTCAAAATGGTATCTTTATTTAATGACTAGCAAATACAACCCGTCACTTCACTGACGGGTCAATAAAGTGGGGGGGGAGGCAGGGAGGGGGAGAGAAAGAGAGAGAAAGAGAAAGAGAGAGAAAGAAAGAGAGAGAAAGAGAGAGAAAGAGAGAGAAAGAGAGAGAAAGAGAGAGAAAGAGAGAGAGAAAGAGAGAGAGAAAGAGAGAGAGAAAGAGAGAGAGACAGAGAGAGAGAAAGAGAGAGAGAAAGAGAGAGAAAAAGAGAAAAAGAGAAAAAGAAAGAGAAAGAGAAAGAGAAAGAGAAAGAGAAAGAGAAGGCAGGTGTAGGGTGAGAGGGGGAAGGGAGGCAGAGAGTATGATGAGAGGAGAGCGAGAGGGAGGAGGGAAGAACCTCACCTCACCAAACGTTGCTATTCACTGAGGGAGGGAGGGTGTGTGAGACACACACACACAGCGACATAGGTGTGGGAGGAGAGTGCTGCATTCTATGAGGGGGGATCGAGGAGGTGACAAAGTGAGAGAAAAGGGTGGGGTGAGGAAGAAAAGAAAAAACAAAGACAGGTGAGGGGTGCAGGTGGGGTTAGCAAAGAGAAAGATATGCTACGATTAATAATGAAACACAAAATAAAAGAAAAAAATAAAAAGTATCAGAACAGATGTACACACAATGACACAACAGTTTGTAAAGTATTCCGCTGGCACATCTGCAAAAACTTTGATATTCGAATTCCAGAAAATTTGTGGGAACATAAACCAAAAGCAATCACTGATCCAATCGGGCGTGAACATCGAAAACAAAACATTGTGACCAGATATCATACTTGGGTCCCAAAAAAAGAGAAGGCATTGCTAATTGACGTGTTAATTCCGGTGATTTTGGACCAACGATGCAGAAATCAAGAAAATGACCAAACACTAAGACCTCAAGCATGAAGTGAAAAAGATCCTGGAAGCTGAAGAATGCCAAAGTTGTACCAGTGATGACGAAGAACCTCACGAGAATGAAGACGAAGAACCTCACAGAGATATTATAAACCATCCCTGTGAATATTATTACAAATGAACTACAGTTGGAAGCCGTCCTGGGCTCAGCAACGATCCTGAAGAGAGCCCTCGGCACAAAATTTTGAAAACAGAAAACTTCACAGCTTGATCCATGAATCATGACCCCTTACTGAAATGAAGGTGGATACTTTGAACCCACCCTGGGAGGATTCCATTCCACATTCTGAAACCCCATATCGTACCTACCAACCATACCGATTCGCGCGGTAGCCTACCGATTTTATTAGTCAGACATACCGCATTTGGAAATTGTTATTGGAAAAAATAAATAGTTGTGTTTTTTCAGTTTTGCGTTCGTTTCTCACTGCCAAGATCGTATTACACGCGGCTGCTTCTACATTCTACAAAACTCCTGCCTCACCTTAATTTCTTATCTCGTCAGCGATTGGTTATTGCTTCCAAACTAAGTATGACCAATGGGACGACACGAAACAGCGGGCATTCATTTCAAGACAATGCGCCATTTTCCATTCATGATCAAAGACTGCAGTTAACAGAGAGTACTCATCGCTTCAGTGCACGACAACAATGCAAACACCAGAAAAGAAAAAACCACCCCCACGCTGGGTCAACAAGTTTAAGCCAAGTTGGACAACAGAGTTCAAGTGTATCAAGGCTTCGCGTAAGGGAGACGGACATGCCTTCTGTGTTATGTGTCGATCAGACTTCTCCATCAGTCATGGGGGATACAACGACTTGAGTCGCCACATCAGCACGGGGAAACACATGAGCAACTCCCGCGCGGTGGCAACCACATCAAAAATAGCCTTCCAGCCAGTGCGAGAGATGCCGATGTCAATCAACGCCGAGGTTTTATTTCAAGGACTGTTGATGGAGCACAATTTGCCTCTGGCCCAAAATGACCATGTCTCCAAGCTGGTCCCGCGGATGTTCCCCGACAGCGAGATCGCGCGTCAGTACGCATGTGGTCATACCAAGGCGACTCATATCATGTGCACCATCGCGGGTCAGTCAGTTGATCGCATCAAGCAAAATGTCTGCCGGAACTATCTGATGTTTACCCGAGCAACGGATGGAAGCAGTGATGACGAGGACATGTTTTTCCCAGTCTTGATCACCAATGAAGATCAGATAACGGGCCTAATCTCAACATGCCAGTAGTCAATTCTGCGACTGATGAGAATATTGCCACGGCATTGAAGGACGAGCTACGAAAGTGTGACTTAAGCCTGAAACAATGCATTGCTTTCTCGTCGGACAATGCCTCAGTAATGACTGGTCGACGTCATGGTGTCATGGGGTACCTCCAAAAAGACACAAACACAGACATCTACCTGATGGGCTGTCAGTGTCACTTAAGTGCCCTGGCAGCCAAGGCAGGTGGCAAGGCTCTGAAGGGTTTTGATCCTGAGGACTTTGTCATAGATTTGTACGACCACTTTGACAAGAGCTGTTTTGACATTACAATAATTATATATATATATATATATATATATATATATATATATATATATATATATATATATATATATATATATATAATAATTACGACTAGAACTAATGTAATAAATTATTACGAGTAGTATATTACTCCCTGCATCTGTTGCCCCAGAAGAGAACAGAGATGCGCTGTGCAGAGTTCTGCACATATCAGTCAGATGTCACCCTGCCAGCATATGACACAGATGAGAGGGTGGATGTGTTTTGGGCAGCCATGGAGAAGATGACAGACCCTGCCACTGGCACCAGCCAGTCCATTTACCCATTGCTCTGTAGACTGGCCAAACACGTCCTGCTGATCCCTCACAGTAACGCCTACTGCGAGTCCCTTTTCAGCATGGTCAAGAAAATGACAACTGATCAGAGGAGCACGTTGGGACGCGGCAAGGAAGGTCACGCCAAGTCAAGCGTGTACGAGGACAGCCATGGCGTCAGAAACACTCTGTGTGGTTTGCTGGCAGGGAAGATTAACATCTTCAAGCCGGATGGAATCAGCTGCTTCTTGTGGAAGCCAGATGCCGACCTTCTTAAGAAGGCCAAATCTGCCACCTACCAGGCTCTGAATAGCTAAATGTGCATCTTAACTGTTCAAACCTGAAAACTGTAAATATGTGTGAAACTGTAAATATGTTATGAAATCAGAATGGCCAGTCATTTCATTCATAAAGATGTATCAGTGAGTTTATGTAAACTCTTGTGTACATGTATGGGCACATACATGTAGAGCTTGGACAGTGAGTAATTTATGGAAACGTGACTGATGATCATGGTGTCTTAGAAAAATAAAGATTGGTGAGTAGATCAACCATGTTAAGTTTTCTCTTTTTCACTCTAAAAATATGTTGATACATTTCAGTAGTCTCAAAATGCAGGAGATTGCACCATTTTGCTTCATTTTTTTGAAAATTTTCCGGGGGAGGGGCATGCCCCGGGACCCCTCTGGAGACGTGAATGCGACTGCGTCGCACGCCAGCTTGCCGCTTTTCCTTCAAAAAGGGTTGGCAGGTATGCCATATACACGCACACAAAACACTTCCGTTATGGTAATACAGTTTATATCCGTACACACACATAAAATACATAAAAACAACAAACACAAAAGATTTACTTTCAAACAGAGTTCTCTTTGAAAGAGGAATTCTCGTGGGAAGTTAACAAAATTCAACTGAAAAACACACATCAAGGCACAGAACACAAAATGTCGATCTATAGGCCTATTCTCTGCCCTCACAACCAGCTCAAGGCAAACACGTGGTCGGATGGACCTTATTGTTTTTATACATGTATCGATGTCGAAGTGAGGGCTGGATTATATTAAAAGATCGCACAAAAGGTTAAACAAACCGATATCCTGTAAAAAAAATAAAATTACACCTCCCAAGACACCAACTCCACGGCACCAAGACAGGTGGAAACGGACGTCTGTTTCATCGATGTTCCCTTGAAGAAACGGATACTTTACCGAAACGAACAACCAAAGCAGCTTGGAGAGCGCTCCCCAAGTTGCTTAAGCACTTCAATGAAACGGTTGTTAAGAAACGGCGAGTTTGGCACGGGATTAGAAACACGTTAAATAGAAACCTCCCGGAGACACCCGAAATGTCAAGCCACGAACGTTGACGTCTCTGGATGTTTATAATCATTGCAATGTACCCAGCGATTCGTACCTATGAACAGGCATTCAATAACATGAGTGAGGAAAGTGAAAACAACAACTAGATCGTTAAGAAATCGTTGTGGCCTGTTCCAAGTCAGGGCATGGTTGAGCAGGCCAAGAAACATGACGGCTTCAGACCAAAGCTTTGCTGACGGGAATAATGAGGCGGTTATATTTATATATTTATATATTTATATATTTATATATATATATATATATTTATATATATATATATATGTATATATATATATATATATATATATATATATATTTATATATTTATATATTTATATATTTATATATATATATATATATTTATATATATATATATATGTATATATATATATATATATATATATATATATATGTATATAATAGGCAAAGCGAAGAAGCGAACGTAGAATTCTTCTTATATTCGATGCTGCAATTTCCGGTTACTTCGGCCTGGATTCGGGATCAGCGATCAAATAATGTAAATCACGATTAAAAATTATTTTTTGATGATGCGGGAGATATCTTTATGATAAAATTAGGTAGACCTAAAACTGCTCGATATTTACTCTCTAGTTTTGTTGTTAATTTTTTAGTCATAAAGGTGTGATTGGGTATACCATAGTTCAAATTAATTATTTGTGCATTTCTATAACTGTGATAACACTACTGCATATTACCTCAACATTACCTTCACAACAACTACACCGCCGAGAACAGGATCTCATCTAAAAAAATTAATATTACCTCAACATTACCTTCACAACGACAACTACACCGCCTAGAACAGGATCTCATCTGAAAAAAAAAATTCCTCAACATTACCTTCACAACGACAACTACACCGCCTAGAACAGGATCTCATCGAAATTAATAAACATTACCTCAACATTACCTTCACAACGACAACTACACTGCCTAGAACAGGATCTCATCTAAAATAATAAACATTACCTCAACATTACCTTCACAACAACAACTACACCGCCTAGAACAGGATCTCATCGAAAATAATAAACATTACCTCAACATTACCTTCACAACGACAACTACACCGCCTAGAACAGGATCTCATCTAAAAAAATTAATATTACCTCAACATTACCTTCACAACGACAACTACACCACCTAGAACAGGATCTCATCTGAAAAAAAAAAAATTCCTCAACATTACCTTCACAACGACAACTACACCGCCTAGAACAGGATCTCATCGAAAATAATAAACATTACCTCAACATTACCTTCACAACGACAACTACACCGCCTAGAACAGGATCTCATCTAAAATAATAAACATTACCTCAACATTACCTTCACAACAACAACTACACCGCCTAGAACAGGATCTCATCGAAAATAATAAACATTACCTCAACATTACCTTCACAACGACAACTACACCGCCTAGAACAGGATCTCATCTAAAATAATAAACATTACCTCAACATTACCTTCACAACGACAACTACACCGCCAAGAACAGGAACTCATATAAAAAAATGAATACCAGATTGAAAATAGAATTCTTCTGAAAAAAAAATCCTCAACATAACCTTTACAACGACAACTACACCGCCTAGAATAGGATCTCATCTAAAATATATATATATATATATATATATATATATATATATATATATATATATATATATATATATATATATATATTACCTCAACATGACCTTCACAACAACTACACCACCGAGAACAGGATCTCATCTAAAAAAATTAATATTACCTCAACATTACCTTCACAACAACAACTACACCGCCGAGAACAGGATCTCATCTGAAAAAAAAAATCCTCAACATTACCTTCACAACGACAACTACACCGCCTAGAACAGGATCTCATCTAAAAAAAATAAATATTACCTCAACATTATACCTCAACATTACCTTCACAACGACAACTACACCACCTAGAACAGGATCTCATCTGAAAAAATAAATATTACCTCAACATTACCTTCACAACAACTACACCGCCGAGAAGAGGACCTCATCTAAAAAAATAAATATTACCTCAACATTACCTTCACAACAACAACACTGCCTTGAACAAGATCTCATCTAAAAAAAATTAATATTACCTCAACATTACCTTCACAACAACAACTACACCGCCTAGAACAGGATCTCCTCTGAAAAAAAAATTCCTCAACATTACCTTCACAATGACAACTACACCGCCTGGAACAGGATCTCATCTGAAAAAATAAATATTACCTCAACATTACCTTTACAACAACAACTACACTGCCGAGAAGAGGAGCTCATCTAAAAAAATTAATATTACATCAACATTACGTTCACAACGACAACTACACCGCCTTGAACAAGATCTCATCTTAAAAAAATTAATATTACCTCAACATTAAACCTCAACATTTCCTTCACAACAACAACTACACCGCCTACAACAGGATCTCATCTGAAAAAATAAATATTACCTCAACATTACCTTCACAACAACAATTACACTGCCGAGAAGAGGATCTCATCTGAAAAAAAAAAATTCCTCAACATTACCTTCACAACGGCAACTACACCGCCTAGAACAGGATTCATCTAAAAAAATTAATATTACTTCAACATTACCTTCACAACAACAACTACACCGCCTACAACAGGATCTCATCAAAAAATATATATATTACCTCAACATTACCTTCACAAGAACAACGACACTGCCGAGAACAGGATCTCATTTGAAAATATAAATATTACATCAACATTAACTTCACAACAACAACTACACCGCCTAGAACAGGATCTCATCTAAAAAAATTAATATTACCTCAACATTACCTTCACAACGACAAATACACCGCCTGGAACAGGATCTCATCTAAAAAAATATATATATATATATATATATATATATATATATATAAATATATATATATATATATATAAATATATATATATATATATATATATATATATATATATATATATATTACCTCAACATTACCTTCACAACGACAAATACACCGCCGAGAACAGGATCTCATCTGGAAAAATTAATATTACCTCAACATTAAACCTCAACATTACCTTCACAACAACAACTACACCGCCAAGAACAAGATCTCATCTAAAAAATTAATACTAGAAGCGAACGTAGTATTCTTCTTACATTCGCTTCTGACTTTACCTATAACTTGTTCACAACTGTATACGCAATTTTCGGTTACTTCGGCCTGGATTCGGGATCAGCGATCAAATAACGTAAATCACAATTAAAAATTATTTTTTGATGATGTGGGAGATATCGTTATTAAAATCAGTGGACGAAATATACACCATGTCTGATATTATTTGGGTCTTTCATGTCTCCGACGATGCCTTTATGTCCTGGCATGCATCATTCCCCATGACAGAAACCGGAAGCAAAAGGGTCATAGCCAACGACACGGATTCCAAATTACTAGGGTATTGTGTTGTTGCTATTGTTGTTTCCTATTCTCTCATGTGCACATGTTAAGTATGAAGCTTACTACGTTCATTATAAAGACCCACCCACATCTCTCACCTGTGAATGGAGGGAATGGCCAATCAGCTCTCACCTAATCAACTACACCCAGGTGGACAGGATTATATAAATGATTGACCCGTCCCACATTCCTCCAGTCAAAGTGGCTGCATAAAGCAACCCAAGAAGACTTACACAAGGTAAGTGCTAATGCTATTTCAAACCCTTCCCAGAGTTCCTCAACAACTATAAAGATGTTAATATAGTACACACATGAGAATGTCAATGCTTCACACCCCCTCAGCTACCGGACCGGTTTCATCACTTATTGGCGAATCATCAGCAACAGCATAGACAGCATTAGCACTTACCTTGTATAAGCCTTCCTGGGTTGCTTTATGCAGCTACCTCGGCTAGAGGAGTGTGCTGGGGGGTCAATCATTTCTATAATCCTAGCCACCTGGGTGTAGTTGATTAGGTGAGAGCTGATTGGCTATTCCTTCCATTCGCAGTTGACCCCCTCGAAAATTCACCACATTTCGATGAATGACGAATTATGTGGAAACAATTTTTCCAAATGAACTTATTTTTATTCATAACTGAACAGATCAAACTAAACACTGTTGTAGTTGAAGGAGGTTGCATGTCAGAAATACCTGCAAAAAACATGTACAAAACAAAATTCACTGGTTGTAAAAGTATTCACCCCTTAGGTCAGCACATGGTGGAAGAACCTTTTGCAGCAGTGACTGCGATGAGTATTTTTGGATTCCAAAAGCTTTGTACAGTGAGATGGTGAAATGTTTGCTCATTCTTCACATGAAAATTGATCTTGTTCTGCCAAGTTTGATGGGGTTCATCGATGACTGCAATCTTCAATCTCTCCCAAAATGTTCAATTGGGTTCAAGTGAGGACTTTGACTGGGCCACTCAAGAACATTTATTTCCTTCTTATTCAGCCACCAAAGTGGCTTTATCTCTGTGCTTCGGATCATTGTCCTGCTGAAATGTGAATCTCTTACACAGTTTCAGATTCATGGCTGACTCAAAGAAGGTTTTCATTTTTTCTGTACTTTGCACTGTCCATTGTCCCTTCTATCCTGACAAGCTTTCCAATCCCTACTGATGAAAAGTAGTCCCTCATATGATGCGGCCATCACCATGCTTGACAGTCGAGATGGTGGTGACTGTGTGATGTGCTGTGTTAGGCTTGCGCCAGATGTAATGCTTTGAATTCAGACCAAAAAGTTCAATTTTTGTTTCATCTGAAAACAAAACATTTCTCCACATGCCTGCAGTATCATTTTCAGATGCTTTTTCACAAACTCCATACGAGGTTATAACGCATCTTTTTCAGTAATGGCATCTTTTTGCCACCTGTCCATAGAGGCCAGTTTTGTGAAGGGAACAGGATATTGTTGATTGATGAACACTAATCCCCACCTCAGAAAAGGAGCCTAACAGATCTTTCAAAGTCAGTGTTGGATTTACAGTGACATCCCAAACCAGTTTCCTGCTTGCCCGGCTGCTGAGTTTGGATGGGCGACCTGATCTGGGTAGAGTCTGGGTGGTATGATACGTCCTCCACTTCTTATTGATGGATTTCACCGTACTCAAAGGGGTAGTGAGTGACTTTGAAACTTCTTATAATCCTCTCCTGAATGGTGCTTCTCCACCACTTTATGTCTGATTTCTTTGGAAAGATCCTTGGTTTTCAGGTTTGCTTTGTTTGTTGACCAAGTGAGATGCACCTTAAAACTCCTTCGATAAGTGGGGGAGCTTAATTTTTCAGTGAAACCACTGATTACATAAAGGTGAAACCTATTACACTTATTTTGTAACCTCTCAAACGAATATTTTGCTCCTGAAGTGATTTAGGATTTAACATTCAGGCAAATGGTTTGAATATTTATGCAACTGAGAATCATCTGATTTTCTCTGTTCATCTGACTTATTCACATTTTATCTGCAGTTTTTTTTGGCTTTACCAATTTAGAGTAGTTTGTGAAAACTCTCTAAATCGTTATGGTTGTAGGGGGTAGATGGAGGAATTTAAAAGGAAATTTAGGATTGAATAGAGTTGTTTGGTGATGTAAAAATATAGATGTAATTGAGTAGGCAAACTGCGAGCTTAAGTGCTCCATGTCACCAGACGTTGGGGGTGGTGCAGTGTTAATTAGATAGTGATTAATAATAAGTTCCCCCAGTATGTGATTGCCCCCCTGTTACCTGTTCCTATGTTTTTGCATTTACAAGCGAGCCAAACATGCCGAGCAGGCAGAAGTCCCGTCTCCAAGAGTGACGGCGGGCAAAGTCACGCCCCCAAGGCTGATGATTGATGGGCATGATCAGAAGCTCGCCAAACATGCCGAGCGGGCAGAGGCCCTTCCCGGGTTTCGTGTAAGCAAGCCACCTCCTAGAGGAGGAAATGGGGGTTTGGTGTGACATCAGTCACAGTAGAGTTCAGGAAAGGAATACACGAGTGTGGAGTGAGGGGTGCACGTGGTCGAGAGAGAATGTAGCTCGGAGATGGGCCTGTAAGAACAGGGCTTTAATGGCTGGCTTTCCTTTGACGCATGAAGAAGATGGCACGATTTTTGTATTCGTGATGAGGCGATTTGGCTTGCATGGTGAAACAAGATGCTGGCCTTTGGCTCTTGGTGGGTTCGTGAGGAACGGACCCAGATCCTCGTGTATGTCAAATAGTGGGTCGACGATCGACTGAGGATGATCGACGCACGAAACAGCTGCACATGGTCCCTGAACGTTGGTGTTCAAAACCGCTCACAAATTGCCTGACGTACGTTTTCCTGCTGTGAGATAGCGACTTGGCGCCATTTTTGGACGCATCTACAAAGTGCCTCGATTCCACGTTCCACAAAGACCATCTCTGGACAAAGCCAAGTGCCAGAATAAAGAAGGGATTTTCTTTTATTTTGTTTCCCCTTGTGTGTATTTAAGTCTGTGTGCGGAGGCACCTCAACTCAGGCAATATTTACTTCACGTATTATCATTATTTTTTGAATTATACACTTGTAAATATTTATATTTTAATCAAATCCACGTTTATTTTAACTTGCTGTGTCCATGGATTTGTTATGGGGGTCGAGTATAAATCCCCTGTTGTGCATCCATTTCTGTGCCCCCCGTCGCACCGCCATTGCCCCATGTTTATTGGTGTGAACCGCCCGTCACCACAAATTGGGTCGGCGGGGGGGGGGGGGATTAACCTTGGCCGTCAGCACCATGACAATATTAAATCTGATTTGAAAGTATCATGAAATAATCTCAGGTGGCATCAAAATTGGAAAAACTTTGGAGGGGGTTGAATACCTTTGCAGGCCACCATATATAAAAGCAAGTTTGTTCTTTAATGAAGTTCTTGTTGAACTCCAAAATATTTACTAAAACCAATAAAAACAGCAATTTTATTTAGTTAAGGGGAAAGTCACATACTTTATGAAACTTACAACATAAATCGCCTCTCTCTCCAAATAGAGCAAGTTATTGATGTGAGTCTCAATTTTCTTTCCTTGTTAAAGAGCTATACTTTGATACAATTCCATTGTCCATCAAGTTTCCAAACTGAACTCCAGCTGAATAATAAGTGATAATTTTGCATGAAATTTAAAAAAAGTATAAATTTGTTTCAATCCGATTCGGCTGATCGAGAAAGTTCCTTTACACTGTACTTGGCCTACCCAGTCGTGCAGTTGGAGTTTTATGTTGCTTTAAGCTCATTGCAGAGGATCACCCATTGCCAGAGCACTTAAAGTAAACCATGTCACGGAAAACAGATGGTGTGTCTAACTCTCACATCTTGAAGAGATTTGCCAATTGACTCTGCAGGACTTCGCTTCATGTGCAAAGTAAGACTTTCCTCCACATTGCAGTCAAGTGTTACGCCTTTGCGGTGACAATGTAGATAATGAGGTTGTCGTTATAAAATCAGGATTGCAATGTGTACTCAAAAAAAAAAATCCCTTTTAGCTGTTTTTTTTTTTCACTATAGTTGCCATCAGTAAGTGCAAGTTTCATCAGCATTATGATCCCTATCTGGTCGTAAAAGTAGTAACACAATGCATCAGATAACTTTTGCTGTTGAATGGCATAAATTTGGGTCAAATGCTATACTTTACTTTGCAAATAAATGTTGCATTTTCCAGGGGTGATTTGGGGAATTGACATTTTAAAAGGTATTTTCAAAACATGAAATACGAGGTGGTACAGGAACTATGAGATCATATTGTTTAAATCTTTGTCTCCAAGAAGCATAAATAATCAAGCTGCAACAATGTCACAAATGATGCTCATTTATACTGTTATAACATGATACCTTCTGAAATGAAAACTACTCGACTATTTTAGAAGATATTTGCAATGAAATCAGCTAACTGTGCCACAGCATCACTAATGATGATGCTGTGGCGATTCACCCTGTCATTGTGCCCCCCCTCCCAGGTCATGATGTGGTGGAACAATGAGCAATTCTCCTGGTCATGGTGCTGTGGGATGTTAGGTGTAGATTGAATTTAATATTTAAGGAAAGACAAACTTCAATTGGGAGTCACTGTTACGAGCAAATTTTGAGATATCAGTACGATGTTGCCATTTCACATTTTTTATGATCGGCAGATAAATGTCTTTAACCAAGCCATTTACGTTAAGTTGGATGCATAAGCTAAATAAAAACTTGGAGTTAAATGCTTGTTGACGTCCAAGAAATATATTGCAAATGAACATCGAGGTTTGAACAAAACAACAATAGTGTACACATTTATTTTTATTGGTCAAAAGTCATGTATATCGTAAAAATATTTGCTTCAGAAAAGTTTGGCAGCATTTTTGTTGCATAACGATTTGAACTATAAAATCATGATATAAATAAATAATAAACATTTGCTGGATCTCTCATTAAAGCCAGATGTCACGATCCTGTGCGTGTAACACAAAACAATCCAAAACATTTGAAAAAGCGCCTTTATGAGGATTTACTTAAATATATAATAGAACATTGGCCTAGTTTTATCAAAATGTACTTTATCATGCAGTGGAACATTTGTGGCATGGAGTATAGGCTTTGTCACAAGAGTGGAATGGATGGAAAAGAGGAGGCAAATGTCTAGTCTAGACGAACTGCCAGACGCAGAAGGCAGCAGACGTTTAAGGATCTGGGAACTTAAGGAAGCCCCTCCTTTTCCTCGACACTCATATGCCCTTGCCTGAAATCTCCCAAAAAGACTAATGTCCTCCATTCAACCCCCCCCCATCCTCCGCCGACCCCCCAGTTCCAACCCGTCGAGTAAGTAAATAGTATCGTTTTGCTTTGCTGGCAGGTCTCAGTTAGACCTTTTACCAAAGAAACCATTTTGTATATGTGTACAATTAAATCAGTTCACACACTTATATTTCACGGCTGCAGTGTTTTTATATTTTTAATTTGATCTCTGCTGTACTTAGTAAAGTGAGAATGAGGAATGATTTGACAAAATATTTAAAAGTTCAATAAAAATGCGTTAAAACAAATAATGCTAAGTTGTTGGTGACATAAATTGTTTGGCACATATTGGAAAAAAAATTACCATCATCTTGGAAATAGTAAAACAAATATTGAAATCAAACACCTGTTGGAAAAAGCCAAGTTAGCATTCAAAATGTAAGTGGAATTTGCCTCGAGTGTTCTTCGCCAAAGTAGCCTTACTGTCTCAGGCTAGAGAAAATTCTTGGTGCATTCCATCGCCCTGATGCATTTCCGATCTCAATTGTACAGTGCTGACTATGGAAACTAGTAAACCAAGGGCCTTAAATTTCCTGGTGCCTTGCCAAATTTGGGGAGGGAAAGCTCGATCTCGACCTCCATCTCAGTCTCTTTTCCCTGGATATTTTGCAGTATCCATTTTGTTTAAATAAATAAATAAATAAATAAAACACTTATCAAAAGTAATGGGACATCATCTCTTTCTAGTTGTGAATGCTAAGCACAAATTTGTCAGATTCACATGATCTTAAATGTTATCACTGTAAATAGACATGAAACAATTTCATTGTTCAGTTTAGGAACATCGTGTTCCAGAGGAAGGAGTTACGAATAATAGAGTTCCAATGAGAAATATGGGAAATTTCCTCCCAGTGGAATCCCAATCTTAGTGATTTCAAATGTCCTAGCTATTCTCAAATCAAATTTTGTGATCAGATATGACTCTTTCATCGCATCAAACCTGTACGAGATGACAAAGGAACTTGGGGAAATGTTGGGATGTCAGATGAACGCAAACACTTCAGGAAGCCTTGCATGGTATACCAGCTGCACGTAATCTCTCTTCATCAGTGTGGTCAATGCGGTGCATTTCATGTCATGCTGCAACAAATGTGAATGGTTATCCTAAGACCTCAAAGTGGAAGAGTTCTTGTGAAGTAATTGTTCCAAATACATGCAATTCTAGCCTGATGGCAAAAAAACTTACAATAACAACCACAAAATATTAAAGAGAGGAATGGTTGAAAAGTTTTCATTAAATTGACAGAAAAACTGGTGGCAAATGGCAAAATAATAATTTAGAAGTGAGAGGCCCTTCAATATAAGCAGTCGCCATACATAGGAATGTCCAAGTGTTCCTTCACTTTTTTGTCGGATAGGAAAATAAATATAATTATACCTGTGCAGCTTTGCAATATCCCTTTTATTATCATAAGATTGTTGATAGCTTTCAAGTAATATCAGATGAGTCTTGAATTGACTTGACTAATAATAGGTTTTATCAGCTGAAGGTTGATAAAAGTGTCCTAATTGCCATGGAAAGTAAAGCTGACATTTAGGTCATTCACTTTCACATCGCAGATCGGTCGGCTAATGCCTCCTTTCTGGTCTTGTATCCTATGCTCTCTCCATTCTCAGTCCCTTCCCAGGTTTCTGCAGAGTGCACACGGTCCACCATCAACCCGCTTCTCGTGAAACTCCCAAAATCCAGAATGACTGCTCACCTCCACTCCTCCGTTCCTTTTTATTTTTATTTTTTCGACCTGTGGAGCCAGCTTCATCAGTCTTCTCAATCTCATTCTGCCCTCCAAACTTTCAAGACAGCTGTTTACCACCATCTCAGATCATCCCCAATCCAAAATCATATTTTCTACCCCCATTAACCTACCCAAGCCCATCTCTTTTGAAGTTTCCAATTTTTTCTTTCCTCAGAGTTTTCAGATACATCCATCTTGCTGACACCCTGTGCTCTTCCCAAGCCCTCATTGTTCCCCACATCCCTTCTTTCCCCAAGTGTCCCTCAACCCTCCAGTTGATGTGTCATCTCTCCGCTACCCCACCATAGCATCTCTTTCCACTGTTCCTTATGTTCTGTTACATCCTGATCCATTTTCTGTTGAAGCTCCTCCATGAGCCTTGACATTATATATATATATATATATATATATATATATATATATATATATATATATATATATATATATATATATATATATATATATATTATATTAGCCCTTCATCAGAGCAAGAGTGTGTCATTGAATTTCTTTCTTTTTTCTTCGTCTGAGCAATTGACTTCGATTCCTCTCTCTGTGTTCTGCTGAAACAGCATATTTGCATGGCTCTTTACAGCGTCATTAACCTTAGCTCCACCTTGATCTCGATCAGGTTTCACCGTCACATGTTATTCCTAATGTTACGCAATGATTCTAAACTTCAGATACAAGGTAGTTTTCATTTCAGGACTTTTCACATTTTCTTCAAAGGCTGCTTGCTCTTGTAAATCTCTTCACTTCTTCAAAGGGGTCCGTCTCCATTTTTATGAGTTTGCCTCGTATACATTTTTCAGTTTTTCAGCATCCTTTTATAGCAAAAAACTTTTTCAATGTGATCCATTTCCATTTTAAACAGCGATCCCAAATATATATATATATATATATATATATATATATATATATATATATATATATATATATATGTATATATATACATATATATATATATATATAATTGGTGGTTTCTTAAATTCTGCAATTATCAGTTAAATTTCTTGCCTTCTTGCATCGAAGTCAAACATAATATATTTATCGGTCATGTTCATTATTTGACTCTTTATCTCTTACCTCGTGATTTTCAGTTCTTCAGCATTGTTTGAAATGAAAGTAATGCCACATGGGAAATGATAGGTGGTTTATACTTTCGCCCTTGACACTTATGAGTTTGCTCTTCCAATCCCACTGTTGGAACATTCCTTTTAAGAATGCAGTGAACAATGTCAGTGAGATTGTGTATTCTTGTCCAATACCTTTTTCTAACTAAATTTTGCCAATATTTTGGTGCAGCTTCACAGTCGATGTTCCACCGTTGTATATTGGGCTTAATATGGTGATACGTCTGGAGCGGAGAGGCAATGTTAAACGTATTTGACGGCATTGTACCAGCTCTGAATGTTGTTTTTTCAATTTCATCATCATGTACAATGCCCGATACAGAGCACTGATGCTGACGAAGCAGTTTCTTGGCTCGGATTAGAATCCCAGACAGGTCGGCAATAGCTCGCCTGCTCTTTGCAAAAGACACCGTGGGATCTACATTATCCGCAAACTAATGATAGCAGAAGGGACACCCGGTTTAGTGTCCATCTGAGGGACGGTACACACATTGACACATCGCCCTGCATGCGGACCACCAGGATGACAGTTCAAAGCTAGGCCGAGATTCAAACACAGCAAAGACAGCTCAGAGGCAAGTGTGTATACGTCAGAGGCAAGTGTGTATACCAGCTCTTCCTAATTTTTAGTATTTAATTTTTTTTTTCATTTGACTTGCAGACACTGTCAATTTGCAAAAAAAAACAATCGTTGCCTTTTGTCTTTTTATTTTAATGCAAAATTAATCTCACCAATGATCACTGATGATGTCGCTTCATTGCTTTTGGTTCTTTCTGTTTTATTTTACAGGGTCTAAGGCTCATGGATGCGCTTCATCAAAAATCAGGCATGCACTCAGCCAAATGTATGAGACAACACCGGATTTGACCAGACAAAAAATACCGCTGAGCTTTGGGGAATTGATGCAACTCTGACACCATCTTAATGACGCTTTTGTCTCCGCACTCAGTGGAGCAATTAGGGAGAAATATTTTCCTCTACATTTATGCCAATTGATGGAATTTATCTTTGCTCGATCCTTTAAGATTTTAAAGATGAGCATCAAGCGAGAAAGCTGTGCATACAATTTCTAAAGTATTTGGAATGACTCTATCAGGGTCTGGTTGGAACCACCAACATCCCAGACTCAGTGTGGACACTCCAACCATTATGCCACCGGGTTCCACTTAAAATAGCAGTAAGATGAATTTTTTTTGCAGCGGAGTTGTTCATATCATTTTTGAGCACGTTTAACGATATCACTTCAACTTTCTTATTTTATGGCAATAATCTCCACATCCTATTATAGATTGAATGCTTGTGTTCTCTCTAATTTCTTCATTGTTAAAGTTTCTTATATCTTTCCGAATATTCTGACTTACAGTCGATTCTTATTCAGTACACAGTATTCATCTTCATATTCATGAGGTTTTATTTTATTTCAAACAAGCAAATACAACCCATCACTCCGCCGACGGGTCAACAAAGTGTGGGGGGGGGGGAGAAAGAGGGGGACAGAGAGAGAGAGAGAGAGAGAGAGAGAGAGGAGGCAGGTGTAGGGTGAGACGGGGTAGGGGAGGCAGAGAGGATGAAAAAAGGGCAGAAAGGGGGAGGCGGAGAGAGTGACACTTGTCACCAAACATTGCGAGGGAGTGTGTGAGTGTGTGAGTGTGTGAAAGAGGGGGAGAGAGAGAGATAGAGAGATAGAGAGATAGAGAGATAGAGAGATAGAGAGAGAGATAGAGAGATAGAGAGAGAGAGAGAGAGAGAGAGAGAGAGAGAGAGAGAGAGAGAGAGAGAGAGAATCAGAGAGAGAGAGAGAGAGAGAGAGAGAGAGAGAGAGAGAGAGAGAGAGAGAGAGAGAGAGAGAGAGAGAGAGAGAGAGAGAGACAGGCAGAGACAGTGAGGGAGCAACAGAGGTGTGGAAGGAGAGTGCTACATTTTATGAGGAGGGAATGAGGAGGGGACAGAGTGAGAGAAAAGGGTGGGGGAGAGGAGGAAAAAAACAAGACAGGTGAGGGGTGGAGGTGGGTTTTGCAAAGAGAATGATATGTGACGCTTCATGACCGAACACGAAAAAAAAGTGTCAGAACAGCTGTTCACTCAAAGACAGAACAGAGTTTGTAAAGTGTCTGCTGGCACATCTGCAAAAACTTAAATATGCCAGTTCCAGAAAATTTGTGGGAAAATGAACCAAAATCAATCAGTGAAAACATTGAAGTTGCACTCACGAACGACCTTCTGAATGACCATCAGGCGTGAACATCGAAAACAAAGCATTGTGATCAGATATCATACTTTGGTGCAAAAAAAAGAGAAGAAGGCATTGCAAATTGAGGCATTAATTCCAGTTATTTTGGACCAACGATGCAGAAATGAAGAAAATGACCAAACACCAAGACCTCAAGCATGAAGTGAAAAGATCCTGGAAGCTGAAGAATGGCAAAGTTGTACCAGTGATGATGAAGAACCTCACAGACATATTCAAAACCATCCATGGAAATATCACTACAAACAAACTGCAGTTGGAAGCCGTCCTGGGCATGAGTAGCGATCCTGAAGAGAGCCCTCGGCACAAAACTCTGAAAACAGAAAACTTCACAGCTTGGTCTGTGAATCGTGACCCTTTACCAAAATGAAGGTGGATACTTTGAACCCGCCCTGGGAGGAGTCCATTCCACATTGTGAAACCCTATATGTTGAAAACAATCAACGACACATGCACCCACACACACACCCTTTTATTGGTATAGATAACTCAGTGTTATTTTTGCTCCCTCTTCCTTCGTTTTGATTTGCTGAGGCTACGTTTTATTTAATAACCTCTGCGAATTGATGGGTTTTTTTATTTAAAAGCAACGTCTTTTTTCATACAGATGATTCAATGTTGTTTCAGATAAATTTGAAATTTTATTTTTGGCTTATAATCTGGATGTATCAAGTTTTGCTCCAATCCTTCTTCTCTTTCTAGTTTTTGGTGACTTCTGGTTTACTCGCACACCAGTCGATAGTTACTGCAGCCGGTCTTGAAATGTTTAGCTGCAACATTGATCGTTAGATTCTTGCTATTGATCAAAATGAAAGCAAGCATTTTTTGTTGCTCCATTTAAACATTTTGTGCATGAAATGACAGAAAAAAAGGCAATGCACAGTCATTGCGGCAGGGAGACAGGAGTCAAACAAAAAAAAGCAAACAAATGAATAAACAGAACAAGCAGTCATAGACTGGTACTTATGAAATCGTCAACTTGACCTCTCACCTTGTCTAATAAAAGCTGTCTCTGGAGATGGTAGCGACGCAAACCAGAAGTTTCTACGATGATTCTGTACCAAACCATCAAAAATCGTAACATCGACCGAAGCAAAAATCTCCATTTCTCAACGCATTAATTTAATATTATTTTATCAAAGTCACAAAACCGTAATATTCGGCCATCCACCAACAATCTTTACATAATCTGATGGCTTAGCCAGTCAGGCATGCGATTATAACCTTTATTGGCATAAAAAAATGACTTTTAAACACCATCTTTATCGAAAACACCGTCAGCGCGCACACAGAAAACCTTTACGTGACTCAACGATGCGTCTGCTCGAGCGCGCTGCACCACGTGACGAGCCGTGACGCGGCGAGTGAAATATTTTTTATACAATCTTAAAACGTCTCCAAAACATCCGATTTTTACCAGAATTTCGACAACCGAGTTTTAAGCATCCTAAGCGATCGCAAAAACCGAAGACAAAATAAAAATCGAAGTTAAAACGAACTCATAACGTCGAGCGAAGCAAAAATACTCCGTTTCTCCATGCAATTATTTCATATTATTTTATCAAAGTCACAAAACCGTAATATTTGGCCATCCACCAACAATCTTTACATAATCCAACGGCTTAGCGAGTCAGGTATGCGACAATAACCTTTATTGGGATAAAAGATGACTTTTAAATACCATCTTTATCGAAAACGCCGTCAGCGCGCACACGGAAAACCATTACGTGACTCAACGCCGCCTCTGCTCGAGCGCGTTGTACCACGTGATGACCCATGATGCGGCGAGTGAAATATTTTTTATACAATCTTAAAACGTCTCCAAAACATCCGATTTTTACCAGAATTTCGACAACCGAGTTTTAAGTGTCCAAAGCGATCACAAAAACTGAAGACAAAATTAAAATCGAAGTTAAAACGAACTCGTAACGTCGAGCGAAGCAAAAATACTCCATTTCTCCACATTAATTTACGGAATTATGTTTGACCTCACTGTGACCTTGACCTTTGACCAATTTTGACCAAAATCTAATCAGCGCTTGCCATCACCCTCCTGAATCACGTGGTGTAATTTGACATTGGTAGCTTCTTCCGTTCTCGAGTTATCGTGCCTACAAACAAACAAACAAAAAGCAGTCATAGACTGGTACTTACGAAATCGTCAACTTGACCTGTGACCTTGTCTACTAAAAGCTGTCTCGAGAGAAGGTAGCGACGCAAACCAGAAGTTTCTATGATGATTCTGTACCAAACCATCAAAAATCGAATGTTTTGGATGTTTGACCTCACTGTGACCTTGACCTTTGACCGATTTTGACCAAAATCTAATCAGCGCTAGCCACCACCCTCCTGAATCACGTGGTGTAATTTGACATTGGTAGCTTCTTCCCTTCTCGAGTTATCTGTACCAAACCATCAAAAATCGAATATTTGACCTCACTGTGACCTTGACCTTTGACCGATTTTGAGCAAAATCTATTCAGCGCTAGCCACCACCTTCCTGAATCACGTGGTGTAATTTGACATTGGAAGCTTCTTCCGTTCTCGAGTTATCATTTTTTGGATGTTTGACCTCACTGTGACCTTGACCTTTGACCCATTTTGACCAAAATCTAATCAGCACTAGCCATCAGCCTCCTGAATCACGTGGTGTAATTTGACATTGGTAGCTTCTTCCGTTCTCGGGTTATCATTTTTTGGATGTTTGACCTCACTGTGACCTTGACCTTTGACCGATTTTGACCAAAATCTAATCAGCACTAGCCATCAGCCTCCTGAATCACGTGGTGTAATTTGACATTGGTATCTTCTTCCGTTCTCGAGTTATCTGTACCAAACCATCAAAAATCAAATATTTGACCTCACTGTGACCTTGACCTTTGACCGATTTTGACCAAAATCTAATCAGCGCTAGCCACCACCCTCCTGAATCACGTGTTGTAATTTGACATTGGAAGCTTCTTCCGTTCTCGAGTTATCATTTTTTGGATGTTTGACCTCACTGTGACCTTGACCTTTGACCCATTTTGACCAAAATCTAATCAGCGCTAGCCATCAGCCTCCTGAATCACGTGGTGTAATTTGACATTGGTAGCTTCTTCCATTCTCGAGTTATCATGCCTACAAACAAACAAACAAACAAGCAGTCATAGACTGGTACTTACGAAATCGTCAACTTGACCTCTGACCTTGTCTAATAAAAGCTGTCTCTCGAGAAGGTAGCGACGCAAACCATAAGTTTCTACGTTGTTTCTGTACCAAACCATCAAAAATCGAATGTTTTGGATATTTGACCTCACTGTGACCTGGACCTTTGACCGATTTTGACCAAAATATAATCAGCACTAGCCATCACCCTCCTGAATCACGTGGTGTAATTTTACATTGATAGCTTCATCCGTTCTCGAGTTATCTCTACCAAACCATCAAAAATCGAATATTTGACCTCACTGTGACCTTGACCTTTGACCGATTTTGCCCAAAATCTAACCAGCACTTGCCATCACCCTCCTGAATCATGTGGTGTAATTTGACATTGGTATCTTCTTTCGTTCTCGAGTTATCGTGCCGACAAACAAACAAACAAACAAACATACAAACAAACAAACAAGCAGTCATAGACTGGTACTTACGAAATCGTAAACTTGACCTCTGACCTTGTCTCATAAAAGCTGTCTCTTGAGAAGGTAGCGACACAAACCAGAAGTTTCTACGATGATTCTGTACCAAACCATCAAAAATCGAATGTTTTGGATGTTTGACCTAACTGTGACCTTGACCTTTGACCGATTTTGACCAAAATCTAAGCAGAGCAAGCCACCACCCTCCTGAATCAAGTAGTGTAATTTGACATTGGTAGCTTCTTCCGTTCTCGGGTTATCATTTTTTGGATGTTTGACCTCACTGTGACCTTGACCTTTGACCGATTTTGACCAAAATCGAATCAGCACTAGCCATCAGCCTCCTGAATCACGTGGTATAATTTGACATTGGTATCTTCTTCCGTTCTCGAGTTATCTGTACCAAACCATCAAAAATCAAATATTTGACCTCACCGTGACCTTGACCTTTGACTGATTTTGACCCAAATCTAATCAGCACTAGCCATCACCCTCCTGAATCACGTGGTGTAATTTGACATTGGTAGCTTCTTCCGTTCTTGAGTTATCGTGCCTATAAAGATACAAACAAACAAACAAACAAATAAACAGAAACAGAAGTCATCAATATACTTACGAAATCTTTAGATTTCGTAAGTAAAAATGAGAAAGGGAAAGAGAGAAGGGGAGGATGGGGGAAACACAGTAATCTTAAGAAAAGGTTTTGGTTGTGGAGGGTTAATGAAAAAAAATATCATGGATAGGGATGGTGGATAACATGGCATGGTGATGTATCGCCAACTTGAAGCCCCAAACTTTACACGCATACCAAGGGAACTCCAAGGGAGTACATGAATGAATACTGGATATTTGGGTAAATTTGAACACCCCCTTTGAAGATAATTAATGGCTCACCTTCATGAAAGCCTTATCCTTGGTCAGCCCAACTTCAGCTCGCAGGGGTCTTAGCCGCCATTTTGATTCGGCCTACTAAAAATGCTTTGCCATGGAACAGGCCGTTAAGGGTTTCTGTACGAGAGCTTCATACCTACGATTCGCTGTATCCATTGCTAAATGCTTGCCAATCGATGTTTGTAAGCCATAGCAAAACAGGCACAAACGATGTAATTGACCTTTTTTTCATCATAGCAGACATCGTTTTTGAAAATTTCTCTGAAAACATCTTAAGACTTAAAATGATCTCTCCTCCTCCATATTCAGCAAAGTGAAGGGTGAAATTTGCTAGCGATTGGGTGGTATTTTTAGAGGGACCTGCGGTGTGGCCCCACGATGCTCACACACTTCCTTTTACAACATGGCAATGACGAGTGAGCGACGTGGGAACGTGAAATTAACGAAGAGGCATTACGTATGCAGTTCAGTCACGTGCACCACCCCACGCTACTGTTTGTGTTAACTCACGGGCAAATAAATAAATGTGTGTGTGTCTCATTGGATGTTCTCTCAATTTGTGGGGTTCAGGAGGTGGAACAGAGTCCTCCCAGGACTCAAAGTATCCATCTCTGCTTCGGTAAGGGATCACAGTTCATAGACCAAGCTGTTGGAATTTTTGTTGTTCTTCGAGTTTTGTTTTACACAGTTCACTCTGCATTCAACTATCTGCTAAACACAACAAATATGCATCCTATTCTCCTTTGTGATAACTGGTCGATGAATCGAAGTACAAAGTGCGGACCCCGCAGTATCGTGCGGTGCCTCGGTGTCATCTGCTGTGATTTTGTTTTTTTCAAAGCGAGATCGCATTGTTTCCCCTTTTTGTGTGATCTGCTTTAATTTAGGATGTTATTTCATTTCATTGGGAGCTTGGAGCGATGTTATCTTCAATATAAAAGCGACTGAAACGTTGTTTGTTTGTGACACTACTCTGAACTTCAAGGTTAATCATGACAAAACATTATGGGATCATATTTTGACATCATGATAGACTTTACTAGGGGTTTTAAATGGTCATTTTCTCACAATTCATAACTTATAAACACACGAGCTACCACCTGTCACGGAGAAGGGGTAGGAGACTGGAGGGGGTGGGGTGGGGGAGGCAGAGTGAGGGGTGGGATGATGGAGGGGAAGGGGTGGGAGGAGGGACCCAGCCTGCCAGGCACCTTTGTGGAGTGGTTGTGCAGTAAGAGCAGTAATAATGGAGTGGTTGTAGGCAATAAGCCTGAATATTAAGAGGGTAACCAGGTGGGAGTGACCTGAAGAATGTGAATCCTGGATGAGCTAGCAAGAGTTGGAAATCTGAAAAGTGGTAAAAAAAAAAATATATATATATATATTTCACCAGAAGCCACCAAACTGCCGATACAATATGAAGTATGCAGTTCTTTCATTTTTTTACCCCCACTCAAGTAAAATATACCAATAATGTTGAGAGTTTTAGATTCCACATAATATGGGAGAGACAGATGTGATGTGGGGTGCTGGTCCTAAAGGGAGAGCGGCACTTCATTAAGCTATGGACAAAGTCTTTGTATGTTGTGAGTAGTTCTGATTTTTCAAGGAATGACTTGGAATGAAGGAGGGAATCCAGTGCTCTTCGGTTTGGAGGTCAGATTTGTGTGATTTTTGTGCAATCCAGGAGAGGTTTTGACTGATTTTGAGTACGATAAATTCTCTTTAGTCCGGCAGATATGTGAAATATTCTGGTAGTTTTGTGCCTTTGATGATACAAGCATGAAATTTGGTACACAGTTATAGCATACGCTTAGGAAACATTTTGGATATAGGGACATTGCAGATTACCCCTCGGGTCAAAATGGTGGCCATTTTACAAAATGGCTGCCACGAATAACAAATTCTGCCTACAAGGTCAGCAAAGTTGGAACTCACTGTCTTAATCTGCATCAGATCGGTCCGTGAAGGGAACTTCCTGCTATACATTGATGCCCTGAGCAAGATTGTCCCCTGGTTCTTCGCCTTGGGTCATACCAACTACGCCAGGTGGATACCAGTTCACCTGCGCGACATGGTGACACTGGCGACCAAACATGCAAGTGTATACACGCAGTTTCTTGCCGGGAACTTCACAGTAAAGAAGACCACTCATGCGTTTTCTGCGATGGCCATCGACCAAGCCCACGAGCAGAATAACGCATTAGTTAAGTGTGACGGAGGAGCTGTAGGCCTGACAGAGAATCCCGCTGCATTACGCCGCTGGATGGTGTCTGGTCCAGAGATGGCCAGAGTGATCGCTGAGTTCCAGGCCACATCAGAGACCAAGAACGCTGTTCACAAACACCACGAGCAGACCAAGCACACACAGGTAGCCTTTGCTAGAGATGTGCGTTCACTCACTCAAGTCATGGGGGAGATGGGCAACCCATTTTGTGATGACAGCAAGGATCTCCTGGTGCTAGACAGCAGAGACCTGGCAGACCCAGCAGTTATCAATACTGTACGCCAGATCGAGAAGCTGGGACAAGAACCGCATGACTCCTATGTCCATGAGAGACTTATCAACCAGACAAAGCCCATCACCGACCCAATCAAGAGAAACAACCTCCCTCTCTTCAGCCGACCTCCAGTCAGAGAGAAGTCAAGAGCACAGCTGCAGGTTTCATCTCTGAAGAACGACTGCTCCCTGTTCTCCAGGTTGTTCATTGCATCCCAGATACGTGATGGAGATCTTGATGAGTTCTTCGCACATGAGAACCAAGCATGTCCCCCTACACTGTCACACATGGGCAAGATGAGACTTGGAACAAAGTCTGATCTGGTTGGCTGCTTAGAAGATCTGGTCCCTCCACAGGAGAATGCTGCTGCTGCTGCTCGTCCAGCAGTTGAAGTCATCTTCCTTGATGGTGCAGCGATCATCAGTATGCTGCCACCTGGCACAGCAAAGACCTTCAACGAGTATGCATCAGAAGTATTCTTGCCATACATCACATCTCAGCTGCAGCATACGAGCAGGATGGATATTGTCTGGGATGAATACCTCACAGACAGTTTGAAGGCAGACACTAGGAAGAAGCGAGGCAAAGGCATCAGGAGACGAGTCGAGCCATCTAGTTCCATTCCTGGAAACTGGCAGACCTTTCTTCGCACAGATGAGAACAAGATGGAGTTGTTTGACTTCCTAGCCACCAGAGTAGCAACAACAGACACAGACAAACAAGTCATCAGCACCCACCACAAAGATGTGGTTTGTACGCAGGCCCGAGATGTTGCTGGTCTTGCCCCTTGTAGCCATGAAGAGGCTGACACAAGAATGCTACTCCATGCTGAAGATGCTGTGAGGCAGGGATACAGCAAAGTGTCGATCCGTACAGTAGACACTGATGTCGTGGTCCTTGCGGTGACAGCACCTGGACGTCTGGACATTGATGAGCTCTGGGTTGCTTTTGGCACAGGAAAGAACTTCAGGTTCTTGGCAGCTCACGAGATGTCTGTCGCACTGGGACCTAATAAGTTTGGAGGTTTGCCATTCTTCCATGCCCTCACTGGATGCGACACCATTTCAAGCTTCGGAGGCAGGGGGAAGAAAAAAGCATGGGAAACCTGGAAAGCCTGTGATGAGGTCACTGATGTCACTGCAGCATTCTGTGCCTTGGCTACCACGCCAACTCCTTCAGCCGTAGATGACCACATGGATGCACTGGAGCGTTTTGTTGTTGTGCTCTATGATCGCACCAGTAGCCAGGAACATGTCAATGAGTGTCGCAAGCATCTGTTCACCCAGAATGGCAGATCAATAGATGCTCTCCCACCAACTCGTGAAGCCCTGAAACAGCACATCAAGAGAGCTACCTACCAAGCCGGCTACTGTTGGGGCCAGATGATGGTGTCCACACCAGAGCTCCCATCGCCCAGTGACTGGGGGTGGGTTCACACCGATAATGGCTGGGACATATACTGGACAACCCTCCCAGAGGCAACTGAGGCATGTCGGCAACTTTTCTTCGCACAGATGTGGCTTCGCACAGATCTAAGGTGTGGCTGCAAAAAGGGATGCAGAGGACAGTGCAAGTGTGTCAAGGCTGCACTCCAGTGCGCAGCTCTATGTCACTGTGGTGGGGAGTGTACAAGAGAGTAGAACTGGGACAAGAGAGATCACAGATGATAATTATGTAACATGTACACATGTATCCATGCATCATAGTAGACTCTGTTACCTGGATCTAGAGGTTCCACTGTATAATTTTCACTCTGTAAGTTGATGTTAGGATCAAACAGAAGCACTTCCTCTGAGTTCAAGAGTGTTAAATGAACAACAGTCATTCCATGGTGTTTGATAACAGTTTTTTGAAGAGTTTGTTGTAGAAAACCGTCCAAAAGTGCAAAAATGCACCAAAAAATGACCAAATAAATGGTTTATTCATGCTTTGTCACCTTTATTTGCTATTTCTTATTTGCTAGAATCTATATTTAGTTAAATAAAACCACTGGTATGCTTCTTAAATATAGTTGTATCCACATGTATCCTCCTTGTACAACACAAAATCGGCTATTTTGTAAAATGGCCGCCATTTTGGCTCTGGGAAGAATCTGGAATGTCCCTATATCCAAAAATCTTTGTAAGATACTGCCCTAGCAGTGTGCCAAATTTCATGCTTGTATCACGAAAGGCACATTTTTTTCACATATCTGCCGGACTACTTGAAATTCTCTTTTATAGATTCTCTTAAAACCTGTCGGTGAATCGCAATCTTCAACTTGCGATGCTAGTTATATCGGCACGGAGGGCATTAGGCAATAGTTTCCAGCTGAATCAGTTTTTGTCATGCCCAATCAATTACCCATCACAGCTATGCCAAGGAAACAGAAAGCCCAATTTGGAAGGAGTGCTGGAGATGCGAGGAATCACAGGGCATGCAGAGACGAGGAGACTGCGGAGCACCACTCGCAATGACTTGAACAGCAAAAGGCCACTGCAAGGGAAGTGGAAACCACAGAGTACAGCTCTCAACGACTTGGCCAAGACTGGCAGTGGCATGCCTCTGAAAGAGAAGATGAAATTGAGGAGCATTGCTCTCAACTGTTGTGATTGGCACGATGTATTGCAGAGTGACCGCTGGGAGGGGGGGCGTGTTTTGGGGTGTCAGCTGCTGGAAGCCAAGATGACAATATGTCTCATGATAGCTCAACGTTGTCTAAAATAAACAACTTGATTCAAGCTGTGTCCTGACCTGACCAGATGGTGGCAGCGGCAGGATCTTGAAGAGCAACAAGTAATTTGACTTTTGGTCTTGTTTTCTTTCCCAAATTTGAACTTTGCACCTTGGCGGATCACCAAAGTCGGCACGTACTGTGTTTTTTTTTTTTAACCAACATGTCCAAGTTCCCAACAATGGACTGGTCCAGCTCGGAGCCGGCGGAGACATTCAAGCTGTTCAAACAATGAATGAACTTGGTGCTATCAGATGAGGGCATCGATGGTATGTATTGTGGTAAACTTGGAAATTAGGCTCGTTGTTGTGAAAATCCCAAACAAAAGGCCCAGTCACACCTTGACGTTTTTGCCAACGTATGCCGATTTTTGAAAAAAATTTCTAAAACGCTGGCACACGTTGAATACGTTATGGGTAAGTTTTGATAACATTGAGAGCACGCTGAAAAACACTGTCATACGTCGTTGTACGCTGGCTTTAAACGTTGTACTTTTCGGTTGTCCTCAAATTTTTTCATGCTTGAAATTTCACGACGTATGCCGGCGTATGACTCACACGTTCCGCAACGCTGGCCACAAGTTGTATGCACGGTCTGCGATCGTTGACAGACGTCAACACATGCTACTTGTAAGTTAATCATAAGTTGAGACACGCCGAGGTAATGTTTAGCGTACCCGAAACTTATTTCTAACCTATGATTAACGTGTTGTTGGCACGTTACGCGATCGATGCCACACATCGACAGACGTTACTTTTAAGTTACTCATAGGCTGAAAGACGTCGGTATAATGGATCGTCCTTGCGTCAGCGTCCACGGCCACGGCCAGGACACTTATTTGCAGCATTCTTCAAACTTTTCTTCGGCATGACGAGGATGTTCACACTTCGATGTCTAGCTTGGCTATGATTCCAATTGTCCATCGGCAGCGTCTATTTAAAATAGTCGAATTTGAGCGTTTTAACACGTTCAGAAGAAACGCTTCAAATTTCAAAACCCCAGCGTCAAAAACAAAGGCGAGTGACAGCAATTTAAATCGTTCATTGTAAACAATGAAAATAGCTGAGTGGTACCGTTTAAAAGTCGTTGAGTGTAAAAAAAATCCAATTGTTGAGCGCAAGGGTCTACTTTCAATAGTGGAGATACAGCCATTTAAATCGTTGAGTGGCAGCCTATGAATAGGAAACCCCACGTCACCGGCAAAGATAAACTGCCGCACGATATGGATAAGTTAGGCTATCGTTGGGCATAGTTTGTGAACGCCGGCTTCACGATAATTATTCGTTGGTATACCGTATCTATAAGTTATCGAAGCGCTCTATGCACATTATTTGTTCATTGTGCATTTGTCCAACCCGTTATGAATAGACCTAAATCGTAAAAACAAGCTATAGCTCATTGTTGAAAAAGCCCCATAAAAAATTAGCCGCGAAGAACTTCGAACAATGGTGAAAAGATGTCTCCTACCCGTGGACACACGGACGCAAGGACGATCCATCATAACCCACACCCTCCCCCTCACACTCACCTACTACTGCCAACATGAACAAACTACTACTAATACTAATACTAATACTAATACTAATACTGATACTGTTACTGTTACTGCTGACATGGACATCGACTCAAAAAGGACTCAAAAACACTGTTGGGTTCCCCTTTTATGAGCAGCATTTTTATATACCAATTCCCAAAATCGCTGGGAACACGACTTTATATGGCAGTTGTAACCCAGAAACACGTTAATTTATTTTTTTTTGTCGACTGGAGGACGTCATTGGAATACGTCTACATACGTCGATGTGTGTTGGGACTACGTAAAGAATTGGTTCAAAGCACGTCAAACATAAGTTAGAAATAAGTTTCGCGTAAAAAAGACATTACCGCGACGTGTTTCGACTTATGAGTAGCTTATAAGTAGCCTTTGTGGACGTGTGTAAGCGTCCACATATCGTGTGTAAAACTTATCCCATCGCATGCGGAACGTGTGTCATACGCCGAGTACGTCGTAAAATTTTGAACATGTTTAAAATTTCTTGACGTACTCTACTTACTACGACGTATGATAGCATACTTTAGCGTTCTACTCACGTATACCAAACTTACTCATACCGTATTCGACGTGCCCCAACGTTTTAGACACATTTTTCTTAGGTCGGCATACGCTGGCAAGATCGCCAAGGTGTGACCGCGATGTTGTCACTTCCATTTCTACGGCAGTTATGATTCGAATCGTTGTGCGTCAGCCTTGTAATAGGCTACGTCACGACATCGTCGGCGATGCGTGCAACGCGCTATGCCTAAGTTAGACTATCGTTGGGCATCGGTTGTGTAGGCCGACAACAGGTTCAGCATTCGTTGGTATAAGTTATCTATAACACAACGAAACGTTCTGTGTCCGTTACTAATGCGTTATACATAAGACCAAGTCGCTATGAATACGTCCGAATCTTTAAAAAAAAAACATCAAAAGTTCAACATAAGCCAGCGTTTTAGATACATTTTAATACGTTGCCATCGCTGGCTAAAACGTCAAGGTGTGACCGGGCCTAAAGCACAACATATGCTAATGTATACGAGTGGAGCAGTCATCCTTCCAGGGATGGAAGAGGCCATCGTATCACGAAAAGCATATTGAGAGGTTTGCTTTGAAGAAGTAACATTAATGGAAACTGTGTGAATGAAGTGTCTGGATATTGTACCGAAGGCGATGATGACAGCTACGAAAGCGACACCGAGGCATGTGAACACACCAAACCGTTTCACATGATCAGGGTATCTACATTGTGTATGAAAGAGACGAGGGACAAAGTGTACACATTGTTGAGCATTGTATGCCCCAATATGAAAGGTGTATACAAGCTGCTGTTGAAAGTGGACAAAGTTACATCAGGGAATACTTTGCCAATGCGTATTGTGAAGGATATGTATGGAAACAAATGGATGTCAAAACTGACTCTGCTTGGTGGGACAAAGCTTATCGCTTGCAATGGCAATGAGGTCAAGTGCCATGGAATCCTCAAGCTCTTATGTCAATATAAAGACTCAGATTCGTTCAAGTATAGATTATATGTGGTTGAAGCACCTGGACCTGCAATACTTGGACTACCAGCGTGTGAACAGCTCAACATCATCACCATAAACAGCATTGCTTGACAACGGAAGGCCTTGCTGAAGGCTGCACCTCCAGCATCAAGGACTCTAAAACCACTGGGCCATGATGAACAGTCCTACAAGATAGATTCCGTGGATGATTTGAAGAGGCTGTTCCCAGACAGGTTGGACTGCATCAGGAATTTTGAGGGAAAGTGAGGCTTCATCTAAAGTCTGATGCAAAAGCATCAGTTGATGCACCGCAGAAGTGTAGTGTTCACATCAAGAGGAAGCTCAAGGAGGAACTGATGAAAATGGAAAGGCAAAGCATCATCAGGAAAATGGACCATCACACTGATTGGTGCTCTTCCATCTGTAAAAGAAAGATGGGAGCTTTAGGGTATGTCTTGATTCGAAATGTCTGAACTCTTTGCTGAAGAGGTGTCCACACAAGATCCCGACAATAGATGACCTGAACCCAGAATTTGCAGACGCCACAATATTCTCCAAACTGAATGCCTGGGCTGGCTATTGGGCTGTGCATCTAGATGAGGAAAGCCATGATTTGACCACATTTCACACACTCTTCAGGTGCTGGTGCTTCAAAATGTTGCCCTTTGGGTTATGTGTCAGCCAGGATCTGTTCCAGTAGGCCATGGACCATATACTTGAGCAAGCACCCGGCTGTATTCTTATCTCAGATGACGTGGCGGTATCCAGACGAACTGAAGAGGAACATGATTGCAATCTTCTGAACCTAATGAATGTAGCATGAAGGGAGGGTCTGGTTTTCAACTCATTGAAGTGCATCATCAAGACAGACCGTATCGACTTCTTCGGTTCGATCGACAGCAAATATGGAATTTCACCTGATCCTGCGAAGATCTGCGACATCCAGAAGATGCCATCACTGCAGGATAAGGAAGACCTGAGCCAATTCATTGGACTTATGAACTATCTGTCACTACATATTCCGCACTTTGTGGTTAAGGTGGCACCCCTTCGAGATTTACTGAAGAATGGAGTGCCATTCCTGTAGCAGGAAGACCATCAGTATGCATTTGAGCAACTGAAATGGAGTGTTGATGCACATGCCTGCCTAACGTATCATCATGACAAGGAGAACGTTTTGGAAGTGGATGCATCACAGAAGGGACTGGATGCATGCCTTTTTCAGGACGACAAACCTGTTGCTTTCACATCGCAAACTCTGACACCCACTCAGTCTGCATATTCGAACATCGAACGAGAAACTCTGGCCCTTGTTGCTGGCATTCAGAAGTTTCATACCTACTTATTTGGAAAACGATTCAAAGTATACACAGATCACAAACCAATGGTCATGATTATCAGTAAGCCGCTTACGAGTGCCCCTCCACAGCTCCAGCGCCTACTTGTGAAAATCCAAGGCGATGATTTTGATTTAGAGTGTAAGGCCGGCTGTGAGATGATGCTCTCGGACACCCTATCGAGATCACCGAACCCAAAGAACAATCAGGAACTGCAGTTGGACACACGGGTAAGATGGTGTCGAGCTCGTGATGTGGATGATCACCACTGCTTTGACCTGATTGACTTCAGCTCAAGGAAACAGGACCAACTGAGAGAGTGTGCAAAGGCTGATGGAACCTTTTGAGCATTACAACAGGTTGTTCATCCAGGTTGGCCTACTACGATTACGGAGCTCCCTGTGGACTTTCGTTCATACTGGCCATACCATGATGAACTTGGGATTTATGATGGCGTTCCATTCAAAAGTTGACAGGTACTAATTCAGAGCAGCTGCAGAATGATATCCTTGACCAACTCCATGAGGCACACATGGGGATCGAAAAGACGAACCGTCTTGCATGCAAATGCGCTTATGGCCAAGTAGATATTATCTGGACATCGAGAGAATCATCAGAACATGTAAGGCATGTCAAGAGAACCAACCTGAACAAAGGTTTGAGATTATGATTGCTGATTAAATACCAGTGGTACCATGGACAAAAGTGGCCAGTGATATGTGTGAGCTACACAGGCAGACCTACCTCATCGTGATGGATTATTACACCAAGTACCCATTTGTGAAGAGAATGAAATACATGACCAGCAGTGCAGTAGCTAAAGTCACCTCTGAGTGCTTCAGTATGTTCGGTCCACCTCTGGAGATCATATCGGACAATGGACCTCAATATGTGGGCAAGCCATACTGTGATACGTGTGCTAAATGGAATGTAAAACACACGACGACATCGCCGAGGTATCCACACAGCAACGGATTGGTAGAGAGACAAGTTCAGACAGTGAAGAACATGATCGAAGTGCATTAGATCGGGGAATGATGCGCATATTGCATTGCAGCATCTGAGGTTCACACTTGTACATTCCCATCTCCCAAGTCCAAGCGAAATGCTGTTCAACCGGCGTACATGCATCAACCTACCAAGCCGTCCGTCAATTACTGCACAGCAAAGGTATCAGGAAATTCAGGAACGATTAAAGGAACATAGAGATCAGATGGCGAAGCAAAACAACAGAACATCTGGGCTGGAATTACCTGAATTGACTATTGAACGTCGGGTTCAGATTCTGAACAAGGACCCACACCATTGGTACCCCAGGGGAAGTTGTGGCACGCTGCAATGAACCCAGCTCTTACATCATACAGACTCCTAAAAAACGGGACGCGTCTCCGAAGAACCACGGCACACTTACATGAACTTCATTTGCCAGATGATTGCGTCGAGTGGAAGGATGAACCTACCCAATCAACATATCATAGTCCGCCAATTGCTCGACGTGTGCATTTCGACAATGACGATTCAGCAATGGACACTAACGACTGCCACAGGGATCGAAAGAGTGCCGAGCCAACAATTCAGGACAACTCTCAGTACTCTACCAGATCAGGCCGTATGATTTGAAAACCATAGTGATATCGTGATGGCGAATAATGGGCCATTAGAACTCATCCCATGTAATCTTGGTGCACAAACAATCCATTGATGATTGCAATTGCAGATATTACATGATTATTTGTTTCAACTATGTTGAACATATGGATCAGTAATTACATTTTGTTCATTGTTCGAACAATAACTGCAGAGCCCATCTATGTGTGGCACAAGTTACATCTGGTTTTGTTCATGATATAGATTTAGGTGGTCTTGTTTTGTTGCACACAAACATAATAATTTCAATGAAAAAGAGATCTTGTGATTGGCACCATGTATTGCAGAGTGACTGCTGGGGGGGGGGGGCATTTCGGGGTGCCGGTAGCTGGAAACCAAGATGGCGAAATGTCCCATGATAGCCCAGCATCGTCTCCAACAAACAACTTGATTCAAGCCATGTCCTGACCTTACGACATCAAAGAGTTGAACAAGACCGGCAATGTTACGCCTCTGCGCGAAAAGAGGAAATTGAGGAGCATCGGTCACAAAGACAGCGTCGTGATGCTAGGCAGCACAGATATGCATGCCGTAATCATCAAGAACAATTCCGTCGGGTGGCAAGACAGTATGACATTGACGAAGTCTCTGACGTTGATCTTGTAGTGAGCGAGTTCAACTGTGGTCTCATTGAAAAAAGATGCACTCGCTGTCATGTACTCAATGTGGATGCGTGAACATGTCAGTGGCAGTGTAAACAGACCTCAGTTTGGACTTTGCTGTCTTTCTGGCAATATTCCAATTCCTGGAGTACCTGATCCACCTGGTGACTTCCATGATCTCCGAACAAGTGATACTTCAACGGCAAGGCATTTTCACTTGCATATCAGAAAGTTTAACTCAGGAATGTCAATGGCCAGCATGAAGGCCAAGGACACCACTCTTTTTGCGTTAGCCAACTACTCCATTCAAGGGATCATCTACCGAATTAATGGCCCAGCATGCAATATTGATGGAGAGGAGCCTGCATGCATCGCAAACTTATTTCTATGACCATGAAGAGCAAGTTAGTCGTTGCATGCAGTGCTTCCAAGCCACACCAGCACGAGACCTGGGCTCTAATATTCAGCACCCTTTGTGTGATTCTCCGCAATGCTCCCAATAGATATCTTCAATCTATTCTGAACATACAGGAGCAGCTTGACGGTGATAACTTCCCACCGAACATTGAAATTGGACTCCATGCGGATCGGAGGCCTGATGGGGAGCATTTTTGATGCTACAACCTACCCACAAGCAATAAGATTGCAATCCTGATGCCAAACGAAGGTAGCGCTGATCAAAAAAGAAGAATGGTCATCTGCAACTTTCAAGCAGACCACGAGAGGGATGCTAATTGTCAACTCATGTTCTTTTCAGACTGTTGTTCGACTGGACTATTTGCGATTAAATCAGAACCAACTTCGTGTGGACTTGTACAGCGGATGGCAAGATGCCATCCTCACATGAGATACTGACTGTGCTGGATGTCCCATCATTCTTCCAGCAACCTACACCGGCAGCCCGCACTTCGTGGCCAAGCATTATCAAGATGCTCTGACCATTGTGCGTAAATTTGGCAAGCCTACTTTATTTGTCACACTTACATGCAATTCTCGATGGCCAGAATTTCTTCAGGAACTGCAGCCCGGCCAAACCTCGGCTGACCGTCCAGACTTAACAGTCCGAGTGTTTAAAATGAAGCAACAAGAACTGTTGGCTAACATTAAGAAGGGAGTCCTCGGTTACCTCACTGCTCACATCTGCACCATCGAGGTCCAGAAGAGAGGTCTTCCCCATTGTCATTTCCTCTTCATCCTTAATGGAGAATAGCATATGTGGCAGGACATCGACAAGGTAGTCAGTGCTGAATTCCTTGACCCAGTTAGCCCCCAAACTCTGGAGCTCTACGAGTGTTTCAAGAAATATATGGACCATGCGGAAATCGTCATCCCAACTCACCATGCATGGTGGAGACAGACGTGGAGAGAGAAAAGCTGGGGGTCAGAGTTCGGTGGTGTACCTGACTGTCGGAGGAAGGGCGTGCTACACGATGCGGCACCTGACAAAGGTCGTTGGTCCGGTCCCCAGTCACACGTAGGGACTCGTGGTTCATGGCGGAGCTCGGGTGGTGAACAATCGGGGTCGACGGAAGGAGGTCAGGGTCACTCTGTCCTTCCTTAAAACTCCTCGTAGCAGCCACCGTGAAACTCCAGAACCCCGTACAGCTACCGTGAAAAAAAAAACTGACTGCTTACAGCCACCGTGAAAGCAAACTCGACCGGACCCCTTTTTACAGAGAGTCTTGGAGATTTATTGGCCTCTCTCCACTGGGAGGGGCCCTTGGCAAAAACGCACCTCGCTGTCTGCCTCTGATTGGACAGGGTCCTCCGGCCCACCTTTCCGGGGCGGGCCTCTGCCCCTGCCAGGAGAACCCAGTTACTCCTCCACGTGGCTTCGCTCTAGACGAGTAACAGTGTCAGCACCGCGAAGGTCATCGTACAAGAGTTACAACGTCCGTGGGAGCCGAGAACCGGAACCGCGAGACCCCCTCTCGGCAAGTCAAGGTACGAGCAGCCAGTGGGTGGTGATGGAGCGTGATGGGCCAAGGGGTCATGCAGATGGGATGGTTGTTAGATGGCTTGTTAGATGTAATAACCTAACTAAAATAAATCACAACACACGCCTTTAATTCTCCCACTAGACAAAAGGAAGGGGATCTGACTACACACAGACTTAGCGACATAACTGACTTTTGGGACATCTGTCTGTTGAATGCAAATGGTTTCCAGATCCGTAACAACACTAAACAAATCTAATAACGTTAGAATATAACACCTGTTTTTTGAAAATCTCGAAATTTTGCGCATGGAGCTTTAAATTCCGATGCGCACGCAAAATAAATGCACATAAGAAAGCATTCCCAACAGCATCAGAAACTAATTAATTAGGGCTTCAAGCATGGCTGAAGCCCTATTGAAATCGTTAGTATTATTATTAGGGTACCCTGTGAGTACAGGGTACCCTATTGTTTTTCTTCTGTTTATTATTACGCATTATTATTATTATTATTTTTCCGCCGGCATTTTGCACCCTTTTTCGCTTTAAAAATCATTTTCTCTGGAACACAAAGTCCGATCGACAGGAAATTTTCACCATAGTGTGTATCTTTTTTGATAGCACAATCACGTTATAATTATGACGTCATTGGTCACGTGGTACGGTCGCCATCTTGAAAAATGCGATAAACTTTGGACATCTGTATCTCGGAAACCGTGCAATGGAAAAATTTTTCGTTTGATACATTTTACTAAGCTCCCTATGGGGAACACGTGTGATTTTTCGTGACGTCATAGGTGAAGCGATATACCGGTGAAAATTCGTCAAGTAGAACGCCATATAGGAAAAATCTGAAAAATTCTGAGCGTCATCTACACCAAAATTCATCGTCAAAAATGTTATTTTTGACGTCATCGATGATGTAATTCGGCCGCCATCTTGTTTTTTAGTGTTTTTTAAAAAAAAATCTTCTTCTCCAGAAGGGCTGAACAGATTAAGGCGAAACTTTACAGGTACATTCCCCCTGAGGTCCTCTTTCAAGTTTGTTAATTTGTTGTTGATACGTCACATGGTTTGGCGGCCATCTTGAAAAAACCCTAAAACCTTCAAACATCTTCTTCTCCAGAAGCGCTGGTCCAATGAAGGCGAGATTTCAGAACTATATTCGTGACATCTATGCGATGCAAGTTTGTTAATTTCAAAGTGATAGGTCACATGGTTTGGCCGCCATGTTGGATTAAAGAAAAATATTAAATAATGTTTTCTCTGGAATTTCAAAAGCCATCGAAGCGAAAATTTGCAAGTGCCTTCCTCCCTCAACTCTGCATACATGGTAAAAAATTTTACCTCAGAAGTCACATGGTTTGGCGGCCATCTTGGATAGAAAAATAGACCTTATCCGATTTACACGAAACTTTACCAACTTGTTCGGGTCGACGATGGAAAGCAGAATTTAAATTTATGATATCATCGGTCACAAGGTTCGGCAGCCATCTTGGATTGAAAATGAATAAATTTTAAAAATCTTCTTCTCCAGAAGGGCAAGACAGATGAAGACGAAACTTCACACATATATTCCCCATGAGGTCCTTTCTCAAGTTTGTTAATTTGTTCTTGATCGGTCACATGGTTTGGCGGCCATCTTGAAAAAACCCTAAAACCTTCAAACATCTTCTTCTCCAGAAGCGCTGGTCCGAGGAAGGGGAGATTTCAGAACTATATTCGGGACAGGTAGGCGATATAAGTTTGTTAATTTTGAATTGATTAGTCACACGGTTTGGCCGCCATGTTGGATTTAAGAAAAATATTAAATAATGTTTTCTCTGGAACCGCTTAACCTAACGAATCGAAAATTTGCAATCATCATCTATCATCGTCTATGCACGCAAGGTAAAAATTATGACATCACACGTCACATGGTTTGGCGGCCATCTTGGATAGAAAAACGCACCTTTACCGATTAACACGAAACTTCACATACGTGTTCCAATACCAAGTTGGAAACAGAATATAAATTTGTGATGTCATAGGTCACATGGTTCGTCAGCCATCTTGGATTGAAAAATAATATCTTAAAACATCTTTTTCTCTGAAACGACTGAACAGATTCAGGTGAAACTCCACCACTATGACCGTCTCTCCATGACGAATAAAAAGTTCTCACCCCCTTTGAGGTACGACGCAACGTTTGGCAGGCATATTGGATTGAAGGAAAAATATTAATTAATGTTTACTCTGGAAATACTGCATCAATAAATGTGAAACATCACGTTTATGGTGGAACGCTCATGCGGAATGAGCGTTTGAAATTTCAACGGGATCGGGCCCAGGGTTTGGCAGCCATGTTGGTTTTAAGAAAAATATTAAATAATGTTTTCTCTGGAACTGCTTAACCTGGAGAAGCGAAAATTTGCAGTTATCATCCACCATCGCATTTGCACACGTGGTGCAAATTATGACATCACAAGTCACATGGTTTAGCCGCCATCTTGGATTGAAGGATAAATATTAATTAATGTTTACTCTGGAACCGCTGCCTCTATATATGCGAAGCTTCACATTTATAATTCAGGTGATATGCTAAACAAAAGTTTAAAATTTCAACCTGATCGGTCACACGGTTTGGGAGCCAGAATTATTTATTTATTTGAATCTGGAAGCCAGTAATAACGAAATTGAATGCTTTGTGCTGCCCGGTTCATAACTCGTCTGTTCCGCGCCGTATCGAAGCAGGCCTGTATTTGTATCACTCTTAAATAATGTTTTCTCTGGAACCACTTTCCCGATCAAAGCGAAACTTTGTGACTGTCATCTGCAGAAAGTCCCATGTTGTATCAAAAGGCGGACGGACTGGGTACCCGGTCATCACTGCCAGCAGTTATAAAGTGGCAGTTCTAGTTATTATTAAAGGCGTTTTTATGTTCTACTGACCGATTTTGTGGCGGATCTGGAGGGAAAACTGTTCGATGAAATTGAACGAAACTTAACAGGATAATTACTCACCACCTGAAGTTTATACTATGAAACATTTGATGACGTAGGTCACGTGGTATGGTGGCCATATTGGATTTTATCCAAAACCTAAAAACATCTTCTTCTCCAGAAGGGATAACACGAAAGCCTCAAACTTTTGCACACATTTGCGAGGTTCCATTGTAATGTTAAGTTGTTAATTTCGTCGAAATCGTTGCATAATTTATATGATTAAAATGATGCCGATTCGCCTCATTAAATATGCCAAATATGCAAATGAGAGTTGAAAACACTTAATGACAGATTCTGATAGGGCTTGAAGAGCGGAATCCAAATATGTTTACGCTATGTCCGTATTTTACCCCAGTGAGGCCGCAGAGCCCCCCAAAGTTTAAAATCACCCATTTTTGACATGTCGTAAAATGAAAACCAAAGAAGATAGACAAAAAGTTACCAGAAATTCTGGAAGATATTTTAACGTTCTACAAGTTCGCCATTTACATTAATATGCAAATGTGGAGTTATTGGACTTTTTTGGGGACTTGAAAATTTGTCCAGCCTCGATTTGTCCAATGTGAAGTTTCTTTCTCTATCATGTATTGCTATGGGCTTTTCAATCCTTCATTGATATAACTTGAGGGACCCCGTAGCTGGACCCCATTGCAGACTTGAACTAACTTTCTAACTCGGAAAACCCATATCATGTGACAGGGTGATGGTGTTGAAATTTGTTAAAATGGAGGCACGCCTTGAAGCCCGGGATTACTGGTTTACCAGTTTTAATTAGTATAATAATGATATGAGCGATAATACCGAAAACTGGATGCTGAGCCAGGAAACATCCCACAATGCGGTACGTGACCAATGGTCAAGTGGAAAAACAGCGACGTGTACCTGAACACTGTTTCATTCAGGTCACCCTTGACCACGGCTGGATATGCTTAACGGCAATGAAATGTAAGTCTCGACATGCGTCAGGAGTTGACGAAGCGCTCTCGATTCGTTCACCTTATCTTCTTCCCCGGTATCTCTGTTTTCCGCCCTTTTCACAGATCTATGCCTGTTCCTATACGATGCGAGGCATTCTAAATGGTATTTCGCTTCCAAAGTGATTAAGTCACCACCGGAGATTTTTGCTATCAAAGAATCATCCTCGAGATCTTTTGCCATTTGCCTCACTCTTCCATCGGCTTCAAATGTTGTGAACTCGTGAAGTTTAGGTCCACATTTTTGACAGAACAAACACATGGATTTGTCAAACGACTGTCTCTTAGGTCGCTGCGCTGGTGGCGAAGATTCATTTTCGGGGGCCACAGATTTGTGTTTTAGTCACCTACTCAGCTTCTGATCAGATTAAGCAAGAGTAGCACGATTTATCCCAGGCAGCTCTGATCACTACGAACGCATCAACAGCGTCCGCAGTATATTCAATCGGCGCAGGCAGCACGTCGATCTCACGAAAACGTTCAACATTCTCGAGAAAACGCTGGTACGGACGTATCTTAGTTTCCTGAAACGTTAGATATAGCATCCAGGGGGCATTTAACGACTTCCAGTGTGTCCGTCTGGCAAATCAGGCAAAGCGACCAATCGAAGGTAGCTGCCACCGCATGCTCCGGCATCTGCTGAAGCAAAAGGGTCGGCTGTCAAAATACACAAAACACTTGGGAGGAACTAGCTTCTCGTGGTATATTTAAAGCATTTTAGATTTTCCCGTACCTAGAACCCGAAGATATAGTGATCCATGTGAACTATGCCCCTTAGGTAGGTAGATTGGAAAACATCAAATAGGGTCAGCAGGTAAAGAAACCATGATTTGTGGAAGGACTGTGCCATTCTGAGAAAGGAACCCTTCAAATTTTGGTCCCAGCTAGTCTGGTTCCAGAGATACTGATTTTTTTTCACTCCAGATATACTGTATGGTAAATATTGTCTTCGTTTTTCAATACACTAAAACTGTGACATTTCAAGCTTTTTATGGCTTCTTGGGTGACTCCACAGATAGTAAACAGTTTAGTAGTTATCCCTCGGTTAACAACAACAATTGATTCAACGAAAAAAGAAGACTCAGCTAGTTGTAATTGCAAACAAAGCCCTTTTTTGCCAGTTTGATGAGAATGACAAAAACAGGAACCATACAAAACAATTGAATGACATTCATATGAATGAAAAGACCACAAGATTTGATCGGCCACAAATAAATCTCAGAAATCAATCAGTCATCAGAATCAGATATCAATAATGATGAAGATAGATGCTGACTGCCTGATGACGTGGTCTGTATAAGTATGCGATGATGGCGAGTTGGTTGGTGGTGGGGCCCACTCTGCTCAGCTGTCAAGAGTCAATAATTATCATTGATAATCACAACATTCATTGTGTTATCACATCATTGAGATGTTATTTTCATCCTGTTATCCATAATCATATTAGAAATTTAAAAGAAGGAATATCTCTCAAGACTTATTGCAGGTATTATTGCTTAGTATGAGAGCTGGCAATAATACAACACTATAATAGGGCAGGGAAGTCAGACTGCAAGGTCACATTTTCAAATTTTGGGGGGGAATAATTCTGCTGCAAGGCAACATATCTGCATGTATCATCATCATACATGAAAATGTTCATAAAAAACATAAAGCCGCCTATATTTTTGGATTCATAAAATACATAAACCTTTTTCACGTTATATTAAATACATAATAATAATAGTCAGCCATGGGGCAGGGTAGTCAGATTGCAAGGTCACATTTTTGGAGGGGGGGGGCAATAACTCTGCTGTGGGTGAGGCAACAGATCTGCATGTAATGTCGGGCTATCATTGAAAATCATTTCTCCGGCAGGTGGCTGGCGTTGTAAAAATCGCCATTGTTTTGCACAACTACAACTGAACAACACGCCTCGACTACACCATTCGGATGTATGAACTAGTAAAATCATAGTTGGTGTCATAACGCGACCTACCGCTCCCTTTTCTACCCCGAAAATGGATTTTCTAACGCGAAAGAATGACATGAATTCAGAGCACAACTTATTTCCGCCAATGTTGATGTTCCATAGTTCCTCCGCGCGGAGCACCGTATAATTAGGGCAGGTAGTCAAATTCACGCGTTCCTCCACACCAACACTCCGGCGTCACGCCCATCGATCTGGGCCAAATTTAGGCCCGTTTGGTGCTGAACAGAGAATCGATCGTCGCTGTCTCCTTTTTGAAAAATTAATCTCTGGACTCTAATCTATCTTCTCGCCAAGTTTGGTGCTTTTGTCCACTGTAAATATTTTGACCCTAACTGACCGGACTAATGGAAGCATCTGTGACAGCAATTATAGCTGTGAACCTGTTGGGATAGGTCTCTCCCAACTTTGCACACCTTGATTTTGCAATATTTGCTCATTCTTCTGAATAAAACTGTTCAAGCTCAGTCACGTTGTGTGGGGTGTGTTGATGGACAGCGATCTTCAAGTCATGCCACAGATTTTCGATTGGATTGAGGTCGGGACTCTGACTGGGCCACTCAAGGACATTTATCTTTTTGTTCCTTAGTCACTCCAATGTAGCTTTGGCTGTGTGATTTGGGTCGTTGTCATACTGAAAGGTGAACTTCTGTTCCAATTTCCAAAGCTGCTGAGGGCAGCAGGTTTTCCTCTTGGATTTTTTTGTATTTTTCTCCATCCATTTTCCTTTTTATCCTGACAAGTGCTGCAGTCCCTGCTGATGAGAAACGTCCTAATGACATGATGCTGCCACCACCATGCTTCATAGTAGGGATGGTGTTCTTTTGGTGATGTGCTGTGTTGGGTTTGCACCAAACATAACGTTTTGCATTGAGGCCAAAAAGTTCCATCTTGGTTTCGTCAGACCACAAAACTTTTTGCCACATGACTTCAGAATTTTTGGAGTGGTTTTTTGAATAACTCAAACGTGACTCAAGGTTGGGCTTTTTTGAGTCACGACTTCCTTCTTGCACCCTGCCACACAGGCCAGACTTGTGGAGTGCTTGGGATATTGTTGTCACATGCAGACAGTGACCAGTTTTTGCCATAAAGGCATGTAGCTCTTTCAAAGTTGCCATTGGCTTCTTGGTGGTCTCTCTGATTAGTCCCATCCTTGCTTGGTCATCCAGTTTGGAGCGATGGCCTGATCCAGGCAGGGTCCTGGTGATACCATATACCTTCCACTTCTTAATGATTGTCTTGACTGTGCTCCAAGGGATATTTAAGGCCTTTGAAAAAATTTTTATGCCCATCCCCTGATCTGTGCCTTTCCACAACTTTATCCCAAAGGTCTTTCGAAAGCTCCTTTGGTGTTCATGGTTGAGTCTTTGCTGTGAAATGCACTATCCAGCTGAGGAAACCGACAGGAACAGCTGAATTTATTCTGAAATAATCAAAACCACGACAATTTAACACAGGTGGAGGCCGATTAACTTGTTGTGTGATTTTTGAAGGTGATTGGTTCCACCTAAGCTAATTTACAATTGTTATTATAAAGGGGGTGGACACTTATCCAACCAAGATATTCTAGTTTTGTATTTTTGATTGGTTTTCTGAAATTTGTAGAATTTGTTTTTCACTTTGGAGTTGTTATGTTGGTTACGATGTGCAAATAAAGGTGGGAAAAGTCTGATTTGATGCAATTGAATTCCAGGCTATGAGGCAACAATAGGTGAAAATTTTGAAAGGAGGTGCAGACAGACGATTTTTCTGCGGACTATGCTTCTAATGGAGACCGTGCAAAATAATGTGACATAAAGAAATTACCAGCAGTACTGTACTCTTGTCTATTTTGAAGGGAGATGTTTTAGATGTCATTGCTTTATGGTGCCCTTCCAATGTGGGCAGGAAATTTTAAATCGTGATTTCTATTAGGTTTCCAAAAAGCTGGAACATTACATGCTCTTTCTATGAATGTGCATTTTGAGGTCACTGAACAGTTATCATATGGTGCTCATAAGAGGCCAGGCGGTGAGCATATGTGGCATCCAGCACAGTGCTCTGCCAAGCACAGTAAAGCTCAAATGGGTTAACTTAGTGTCTTGGCTTGTAAACACGAATAACTAACACATCCAACAAACCACATAATTGTCGACTTATCATCTGGTATGATCATCTTGACATGTGAGTGGTATAGTGATATCTCATTGGCTTCTCCAACACTTTCCAGCATACTGTGCAATGACAATATCGTTTGAGTGATTTTGTTTATGCGTTTGGGTTTCTAATATATTCCATACACGTTGTATGGCATTGGTGCTTGCATTGCTTTGTTTCTGACACAAAAAGGGCTACATGTGTTTGTTTTTTAACTTTCACTCTTCCTACAAAGATGGCGAGAATCCACATCGCCATGCTCGGCATGCAGCTGCTTCTTAGAAGCATGAAACATCCGGAAATGTTCCATGTAAGCCCCAAACAGTGAAGTAGCACTGTAGTGGCAAAACACCGTGCATGTGGCATGATTCTGCTCATGATAAAAAACTGGAATTTTTCCTGGACTGTTACAATTTCCATGTCGTGTTTGAAATGCTTTATTTGTAACCTGATTTTTAGGTCATTGCTGTCATGTGGAAACAAGTTTGATTCTAATTGCACTTGGCGTGTCTTCCTGTCGCTTCGCCGACAGCTTTAATCGAAAGGCAGCACCTTGTATTTCACAAACATCTTGCATGTCTATCTTTGAATTTCAATGAAGATGTAAAATTAAATGAAACGCACGAAAAAGAGATCTTCTATGATGCATGATAATGTAGTAGTAGTCGTTGTCATAGCAGCTGTGGTAGTGGTGGTTTTCTCTCTCCTCCAAAACTACACACACACACGATTTTGATGAAACTTGACCACAACCTTCATCACCCGTGATGTACCAAAGTTTGTTCACGCCATTACAAAAATCAGGGTCAAGGGTGGTCTGCGGGGGTGTTTGAGTTACCATTGCTCCTGATCCAGGTGAACTTCAGGACCCACGGTCCTTTCTTATCAGCCCATTGACCGTTGGTATTGAGAGCGATTGTGTGTATTTTTTTGAAGATGTGTAACCTTTACACCATTTGAAGTTAAAGTTATAAACGTGTTAGAATATTCATTCAGTTAAATGATATATGAGGCATCTTTGAATTGTCTAAAATCGGCACTGCACATGCCAATCCTAAAACATTTCGTCGACCCTGTACTGTGAAAACTGCTTTGCTCGAAAGTTGGAATTTGTTGCATGGTTGTCGTGAATACGTGCTTAGGTGGCTTGTTAGGCTACAGGTTACTTCTTGTGCTCTTTAACAAAGTCAGACATGTGATGTTTCTTTTTTGCAAATATCATTTCTGTTCTTGCTCCTCAAGCATACTTTGCATTTCTCGGCCACGGGCCAGATGGGTGATCATTACCATCTCGGGTGGCAAAGGTTGACTGTGCTTTTTGGAAAGATGTTTGTCTGGGCCAACTTTTTGGGTGTGATTGCCACTCCAAATCGGTAGCTTTATTGTAGTTTTTTGGGAAAATAGGCATTTTTGGGGGTAAAATCGTGTTTTTTGAAATTTCAACTGTAGAAAAAATATCTGGAACAAAACAACATATTTGAGACTTGGAATAAGTAGCCATGTAAAGTACAACCATTTTGGTGTGCTTTGTGTTGGGTTTCAATCGCCGGTTACCATGGCAACAGCCATTTTAGGGGGAAAAAAACATGGTTTTTGATAGCGAAACTTTAAAAATTCATATCTCAGAAATGAAAAATGATTTTTGAACCATTTAAACGATAAACACATCCGGATGCTTCAGGGAAGTTTTTAAATTCCATAGTATGAGGGTAGGTTTTAGATAAATAAATCGTTTTAGGGTAAAAACATCACATTTTGAATTGCATTTCTTGCTAATTTGACAGAAAACCCCGTTTTTTGAGATAAGAGAAGTTTTTATTTTATCAACTTCACAGAGTATCCAAAGTCTACATGTATTTATATATCACTTTACATGTACCAGTATAGGTTGTACGAGTTACCTAGTTCAAATAGATTTGGCGTTGCCATGGAAACGATCAATTTTGTGGGTAAACACGTTTTTTGACGGTAAAAGTTGAAATATTCATACTGTAGCTTGCAAGTGAAATAATATTTTTCAGAGATCTGAAGGCTAAAACCACCCCGATGCACACAGAAAGTTGTTTATTTCAATGTATAGGGCAGGTTGTCAACAAACGATCTCGTTTTAGGGTGAAACCATCAACTATTCAATAGCATTCCTCGATAGAATTGTCAAAGCAGAGATTTTGAGAAGTCTTTGGTTTTAAAGATTTTTCAATCGTACCATATATCAAAAGTCCATTTTGGCTAACAATTTATATGAATTCTCTCTTATGGCAATCAATAAGTTGAACTCGACTGACGTTTCCATGGCAACGGTAATTTTGTGGAGAAACCATTGTGAAGTGCATTTAAATATTAGTGTTTTTACATCTTTTTTTCTTTTCCGGTGACTGACTGATCATGGAAGAGTCATTGCCTCCCCCAAAGCGGCCACGTTCCGACTGTGTTATCCACTGCACTGATGACGACACCGATCTTGTGTCACCAATAGATTTCGGTTCGTGGACAACTCTGTAAAAGGCTGCAGAAATTCGAGGTCATGGACAAACATTATCTGCTGCAAAAGGTTTATCTGAAGGAGAGATTGTGCCAGTGAAATATCATCGCAGGTGCCAGTCTATGTTTACCAACAAAAAGGACCTCAATAGACTAACACGTGAGAAAACAGACGTATACGAGCAACCCAGCCGACATGGGACACCTCGGCAAGGGGCTGTCTCATCTCGTGTGTACGAGGCAAAGTGCATATTTTGTGATAAAGTTGCAAAATATTTGAAAGGACAGCGTTCTAAGGAAACCCTTGTGCGGTGTAAACAGCTGCGAGCGGACACAGCTGTCAGACAAGCTGCTGTGCGCAAAATGGACAATAAGATTCTTAGCATAGTCAGTCGAGAGATTGTTGCAGCTGAAGCACATTACCATAGGTCCTGCTACCGGCAGTATACAAAGGCATCGACGACCTCGGAGAGTGGAATTGCCGCAACCAGTAAGGCATCAGCAGAAACTCTAAGAATCAGCTCTACCGCTTACAAAGAGTTATTTGACTTCATCAGGAACGAAATATTTCCAAATCCAAAGGTTCTGCACCTCACTGATTTGACATCCCGTTTAATTTCACTGATGAACTCGTACGGTTTCAACGAGATCAGCGACTCAACTAAGACACATATGCGTCGAAAATCGGAGAGTGAGTTTGGTGAGTCACTCCATTTCGTCCGAAACCACGGTCGCAGAGTCTTGGTTTACCCTGACACCTTGACGAGGGACGAACTTGCCTGCAGCATCTTGGAACTTAGAACGAAAGTTGAAACATTGCTGGCTACACAAAGTAATTCTATGGCAGAGCTATCAAGGGCCGCCCTGATATTGCGAGGTGACATAAAAAGGCAGGAACTAATGGCTGAATGGCCGCCGCAACCTCAAAGCTTGGAGCTGAAACTGAAAATATACCTGATGCCGTGAAACACTTTCTGAAAATGGTAATAGTCGGTCAAGAAGGCGAGTCAAATGTGACTAGTTGTGCCGAAAGACAGATTTGTTCGATTGGCCAAGATCTGATCTATGCTGTCACTAACGGTCGTCAGTGCCCGCCAAAGCATATTTTGATGGCTCTTGTTGTGAAGCGTCTTACAGGAAACGTTGAGCTGATTCAAATTCTCAACCGCCTTGGACACTGTATTTCGTACTCCATGATGGAACATATAGAGACGGCGCTGTGTATGCAGAAGTTGCATTCGCTGTCTGACAGCACCAACAACGTCATTCTTCCGGCAAGCATTCTGATCTGTATGATTACTACTCTTGTGTGGGACAACATAGATAAACTCGACGAGACTCTGAGTGGTGGTGGTACCTCCCATCGCGTCAATGGCATTAATTATCATCCAGGACAGGTTTATTGGCCCTTTACCAAAAGAATCAAGCGCATCTGCCGTGAAGGGCAAAAAAAAGATTGATCGACATTGAAGAATCACTACTTCCACAGTACAATGCTGGAGAATGAGTTGGTCCAGCACCTGTCAAATCTCTAGAGGTGGATCCACTTAATTCGGTTGAGGATGACAAGAGAAAGAATCGAATTTGGGTACTATTTCGCCCGCAGAATCGCCAAGCACCTAACTGGACGGGGTTCAACATCCTGACACGGGGTGAAACCACCATTAGGTCAGGTCAGGTCAGGTATGGGAGCATGTGCCAGAACAGCACGTCGCTGCGTCCACTTTCCGCCGGTACTCCAGGGGCCTCCGTCTGGCCATCCCCCAGGCAGATGCCAGGCCCATCCCCATCTCCTTGAGATGATGGTCAACCTGCTGCAACCATGAGGCACGTGGTCGGCCCACTGGCCTCCTCCACTCATGAGACTTCCTCGCTGAGAGAATCTGGTGAGCAGGATCAGCGTCAGGAAAACGAGCCACATGTCCATACAGCCGCAGCTGACGCTCACGGACTATGCAGGTAACAAATCTCATCCGAGTCTCTCTCAGCAACCGCTCGTTGGACACAAAATCCGACCAGCGATAGCCAAGGATTCTTCGAAGAGACCTGGTACCAAAGGAATTAAGTCTCCGTCTCAGATCCTTGGTCAAAGTCCAAGTCTCGCACCCATAGAGCAAGACTGGAAGTACCAAGGACCTGAAGACTCGGACTTTCGTCCTCCCGCACAGGTACCGGCAGCGCCACACCCCATGATCCAGTGAATCCATGACTCCCCAGGCCCGACCCAGACGTCTATTGACCTCCGGCTCACAACCTGCGGAGACATGAATATCACTGCCAAGGTAAGTGAATCTATCCACGACCTCAACATCCTCACCACAAACAGACACAGACAGGACAGCAGCATCCAAGATGTCACCGAAAGCCTGGATCTTAGTTTTGACCGAAGAAATCCGTAATCCCAACGGCTCCGACTCCTCATTCAGCACCTCGAGGGCCCCCAAGAAGATGTCTAAAGTCTCCGCAAAGATGACTGCATCATCTGCAAAATCAAGGTCTGAGATCTTGACATTGCCAAACGATGCACCGAAACTTGATCTCTCCGACATCCTCCCAAAAATCCAGTCCATACAAGTGCTGAAAAGTGTGGGGGCAAGTACACATCCCTGACGAACTCCAGTTACAACTGGAAATAAGTCAGAGATGGTACCACCACACTTCACAGCACTCTCAGTAACAGAGTAGAGTTCAGACATCAAATCGATCAGTTTCGGTGGCACCCCACGAAGACCAAGAATCCTCCAGAGGACATCCCGATTCACTGAATCGAACGCTTTACAGAGATCAACATAAGCTGCAAGCAGCCCCTGCCGAAACTCTCGTCTGCGTTCGGTGAGGACATGAAGTGCAAGGATACGGTCAATCGTTGACCTCTTTGGTGTAAAGCCTGATTGCTCTGGACGCTGGTGCTCAAGCAGATGGTGGCGAACCCTATCAAGAATTATCCGAGCAAAGACCTTGCCTGGCACTGAGAGCAGCGTCACCCCTCGGTAGTTGTTGCAGTCTTGGCGATCACCCTTCCCTTTCCAGAGAGGGACAACAAGGCCCCTCTTCCAGTCAGTTTGGATGATGCCTGTGTTCCAGGCAGAGCACAAAACTGCATGCAACGACACGAGTACAGCATTTCCACCAGCCTTGAGAAGTTCAGCATGGATGCCACAGATCCCTGGAGCTTTGCCCCGTTTCAACTGGTTCACCGCAGCCCGTGTTTCCACAAGCGATGGTGGACCACAGTTGATTCGAGGGTCAGCAACAGGGATTGTAACACCCTTGACGTCCAACTCGACAGCTGGGGGATCAGCCTGCTACAACCGCTCAAAGTAACCGGCCCAGCGGGCCTTCACTTCAGACTCCTCTGTCAAGAGCCTACCACTCTCTGCTCAAACTGCAGTGCTCCGAGGGATGGGCTTGGATGAACGTAATGCGCGAATTCCCCTGTAAGCGGGACGAGAATCACCTGTCCACAGGTGATGCTCTACCCCCTCACAGATTCCTCACACATAGGCCTCCTTGTCCACCCTCAGTGCACGTACAGTTTTACGCCTCAGCTCCCTGAACAGCTCAGCTCTGCCATTCAGCCTGGCCCTGCGACTCTGGTCAATGGTATCCAGTGTCCCTTGAGAGACAAAATTCTTCTTTGCCCTGCGGTGAGCTCCAAGGCATCCACCGGCAACATCAAGGACGGTGGTCTTGAAGGTGCTCCACAACTCTTCAGGACCCCCCAAAGCACCCAGACCCCCCAAGTGTCCACTCAGCCTGTTCGCAAACTCCTCAGCTACTCTCTCATCCCTGAGCTTGGCAACATCCAGCCTAGGCTGGGATGGTACCATTCTCCAGGATTTAAGGTGCAGCTTTAGAGTTGCTACAACAAGCCTGTGGTCAGTATTGAGGAACTGAGCACTCCGGTAGACCCTGCAGTTCTGGATCATCCTCCAACGACCGTCAATGAGGACATGGTCAATCTCCTTTGCCACACCGCCAGCGTTGGAATACCAAGTCCAGTGATGAGTTTGTGGGCGCTGAAACCATGAACCAGCCACCCTAAGTCCATGACTTCTTCCAAAGTCAAGGAACTTAGTGCTATTCTGGTTCATAGTTCCTGACCCATGGGGACCAACACACACCTCATAACCGTCCCTATCAGTTCCAGTCGATGCATTGGAATCCCCCAAGACTAGAAGTGTATCTCGTCTGGGGCACTGATCAACCACAGACTCGAGTGTGGCGTAGAATGCATCCTTCACGGTGAGATCACTCGCCTCAGTCGGAGCATAAATAGAGACCAGGGAAATGACACCTATGACAAGACAAGGAAATGACAAGGAGTGACGAACCCTTAATCTCATAATACGCTCGTTGACCGGTGTTACCTCAATTATCATTGGGGTCAGCTTATTGGACACAGCTACAGCAACTCCTTGGGTATGGTAACCATCAGAGCGACCAGACCAATAGTAGGTGTAACCACCCACCATTATCTCGCCGCAATCCGGTCTCCGAACCTCAGAGAGAGCTGCAATCCCGATGTCCAAACGCTTGAGCTCAGATGATAACAGAGACAGGTGATCATCCTCTCTTAGGGATAGGACATTCCAGGCACCCACCCGAAGGGACCGCCTCAGGTTAATCCAAGGAGACCGCTGTCTGGTGGACGACACCTCAGCACCACTCCGACACACTCTCCTGCAATCTGACCCAGGGATGTTACCCCGTAGTTTCCCTCCTATCAAAGATTGGGGGTCCCGAAGGCTTTGCCCCAATCCTGTCATCCGGTGAGCTGCCCTGCGAAGGGAAGCTGCACAGGAGGTACTCCCACGGAGTGGGTTTTCAGATTTTTTAGCGTTTTTGCGTTTTGCGGAATGAAGCGTTTTACGGTGGCCGGAGTGCAAATCCTGCCACCAACCTCCTAATAAGAAGTAGCCCAACTGCAGGAGGACGTCCGCAGACACAGTTGGGCACTAGATATGGATGGCCGTTGGCTCACAAGGAGCTCCTCCACCATTAGTCCAAACAAGATCAGCTACTAGCCGACAATTAACGCACCGGCAATTGAGATGACTACGGTTTTGGAGATACTAACTCGGTCTCAAAGAATCCGGGTTCAATTACAGCTTCCAAGTTTGGTTCTCGTATTCGACTAAGCACTCTATGCGAAGGCTGCAGAGATCGTTTGGAAGCATCCAGACAGATTTGACGGTCTTGTTCTCCGCATGGGAGACTTCCACACCATGATGAATTTCCCGTCTATCAAAGGCAAGCGATTCCAGGATGCTGGTCTGCGAGAACTTGCTGTCGAGTCTGGCCTAATCGCAGAGGGCTCTGTGCAGGCGGTGATGGACGGGCGACAGTACAACCAAGCTGTGAGACTTCACAAGCTGGTCTATGAAGCAATACTACTACTGGCATGGAAGGAATTTCTCCCATGGTTGACAACCACATATGATACTGCTGACTGCCACCTCTTAGATGATGCCCTCCATTGCATCGAGGAGTCGAGTGAGGATATCAATGAAGACTCCTTCAATACAGTTCTCCATAAGCCTAGTGCAAAACGCATTCTCCATCTCTTTGAAACATTCTTGCAAGCACTGCGAGATGGACGAAATGGTGACTTGGCTAGATTCTGGATGTCGTACTTGGACATGGTGGAGATTCTTCTGGGTTTGATACGTGCATCAAGAGGGGGAGATTGGCTTTTGCATCTGTACTGTATTAAAGAGGCAATCCCCTGGGCATTTGCTTACGATAACATCAACTATGCCTGTTATTTACCAGTGTACTATGCTCATATGTCCCAGTTACCAACAAGCCACCCAGAAATCTACGCTCATATGCTAAATGGAGGTTTTTCTGTCCAGCGAGGATCACAAAATCCATTTGGTAAAATTTCCGCTGTCCAGACGATAGAAGAGACTGTCAATAGGGACACGAAAACACCCGGTGGTACGAAAGGGTTTAGTCTCAGATTCAAAGCCCTTAGCCGATACAACATGACTGCAGAGTATCGCAGCACAGTATTACATGAGATGCGTGACATGGTGCGACAACCAAGTCCAACGTTTTCGCACTCGGATCTACATGCTCCACGAATCCAAAAGGATAATGCTGATACCAAGGCACTAGTAGATCTGCTTGAGATTGACTTGGTAAACCCTATGAGCGGAAACCAGCCTGAGCTTACAAGTATTTCAACTGGACGGCTAGCTACTCCTGACATAAAGAACGACCTGCCAAGAGCGCATGAGGTTGGTACTGAAGCATATAAGACTTTCAAGGAGAACCGGCTGGAAGCAACGCCTCCAGTTGAAGCCTTCCACGGCAAAATCTCGAAACAAAACCTGAAAACTTTCTCCAACCTAATTAAAAAGAAGCGTGTGACAAAGGCAGATGGTAAAGAGGTAATCCTTCAGGCTGACAGACAACTGTTCGCCCACATGATTCTTTCTGCTGAGAACCGTCACCTTGATTTGCAGGAAGTTTTAGGACACCCTCTGGGGCCCATTCCATGGTCCTTAGCAATGTCTGAGGGGTCCTTGAGGAAAACAAACAAAGCTGCTCTCGCCAAAGCGCTGACCAATGATGGCAGGGTAGCCGAGAATATCCCTAGACCGTCTGCAACCATTATCGATGGAATGAGTTTAGGTCAGCGCTTGAAAGGGGACAATCAGACTTTCGCAGAAGTTGCAGACAGTCGCCTGGCTCATGCACTTCATGAAGGTGAAAATAGCCAACAAATCGATGTAGTTTTTGACGTGTACCGCAAACAATCTATAAAGAATGCAGAAAGATCGAATCGTGGAGCAACGGAGGGTCTAGAGTTCAAGAATATCAGTCGAGGGCACAAAATTAGGCAATGGCGGAAATTCTTGCGCAGTTCGTCAAACAAAACCTGTTTCATCTGATTCGTCGTAGATGAATATAAAAGGCCAGAGAACCGACTCAAACTGGGAATGAAAGTTCTGTATGTTACATGCGAGGAACGATGCTTCAAGCTTGTCAAGGACCAATGGGAGGAAGTCATTGAAATGAAGTCTATTCAGGAAGAGGCAGACACTCGTATCTTTCTGAATGCCGGCAGAGCAGCAGAAAATGGGTGCAACGCTATTGTGATAACTGCTGAAGACACGGACATTCTGGTACTTTGCATTGGTTTCAGCAAAAACATCCGTTCACCCATGTATCAGAAGGTTGGAACAAAAACTCGGCAAAAGTACATTGACATAACCAAGATTGCCAACACCCTTGGTGAAGATGTCTGCAAGGCCTTAATTGGCTTGCACGCCTTTACGGGGTGCGATACGGTCAGTGCATTTGCCGGAAAGGGAAAACTGAATGCACTAAAACTTACCAAGAAGACCGTGGACTATCAGCAGTGCTTCAGTGAGCTTGGACGGTCATGGCAAATGTCCAATGAACTGTTTGCAAATCTTGAAGCATTCACCTGCCATCTCTATGTTTCGAACAGAGCTATAGTTGAAGTCAACCAGTGTCGTTATGAGCTCTTCACATCAAAGAGGGGCAACATGATTTCAGCACAATTGCCACCATGCAGAGATTGCCTTTTCATCATACCAAGCGGGCAAATTACCAAGCAGCCATATGGCGTAGATCCCTTGAATGCACTCCTGAAGTAATCCCACCAACAGATTGTGGATGGTCTACAGATGACAGCGGTGACCTTGAGATTCTCTGGATGACTGGTCCATCAGCTCCATCAGCTGTTTTGGAGCTCATGAGCTGTAGCTGTGTACTCCACTGTGATGCAAAGGACTGTACGTGCATCCGAAACGGACTGAAATGCACTAAGATGTGTAAAAACCAGATGTGTGACAACCAATATGAGGATGACGAAGCAGACACAGACGTAACCGTATATGCAGATGATGAAAGTGATGATGATGATGAGAGCGATCAAGGAATGTAAATCGAAGACACTTACACGACAGCTGCCTGCAGGTTATTCTACCTATTGAACAAACAGCCTTAGGGTGTCAGGGTGGTAGCTAGCGTTCAAATTGCTCGAAAATATTACATTTCTACCAAGTTATGGATTTTTAAACTTTCACCGTCAAAAAATGTGTTGTATCCCAAAATTGGTCGTTTCCATGACAACATCAATCTATTTGAACTAGGTATCTCATCCAACCAAGTATGCCAATACATCTACAGTGATAAATGGACTTTTGATACTTTATAAAATTGAGAAATATTTAAAATGCACAAAAAACTGGGTTTTATCTCCATTTACTGAGAAATGCAATTCAAAATGTGATGTTTTTACCCTAAAACGATTTATTTATCTAAAACCTACCCTCATACTATGGAATTTAAAAACTGCCCTGAAGCATCCGGATGTGTTTATCGTTTAAATGGTTCAAAAATCATTTTTCATTTCTGAGATATGAATTTTTAAAGTTTCACTATCAAAAACCATGTTTGTTTTTTTTGGTTTTTTTTATACCTTAAAATGGCTGTTGCCATGGTAACCGGCGATTGAAACCCAACACAAAGCACACCAAAATGGTTGTACTTTACATGGCTATTTATTCCAAGTCTCAAATATGTTGTTTTAGTGCAGATATTTTTTCTACAGTTGAAATTTCAAAAAACACGATTTTTACCCCAAAAATTCCTATTTTCCCAAAAAAACTACAATAAAGCTACCGATTTGGAGTGGCAATCATACCCAAAAAGTTGGCCCAGACAAAGATCTTTCCAAAAAGTACAGTCAACCTTTGCCACCCGAGATGGTAATGAGAAGTCCACTTTGGGTGATTGGCCCATGGCCTATTCTGGGAAATCAAGGCTCATGGAAGAGCGAGGTGATGGAGAGGAACTACAATGGAACAGGGTAGAGCACATACCTCTGCCAGGCTGAACAGTTTACGTTTTGTATCCCACTCATAGGCCTGTTCTGCATCCCTTCACCAAAATCGAATCGGCTTGTTCTTGTCACCGACCAGACTCATCCACCAAGTTTAGTCTGAATCGGCCCACAACTTTTTGAAATACCATGCTATATATCGTTTTGGCCCTACCTCTCAATGGTGAAGAATCACTTAAAAAATTATTTTAAAATTCTCCGATCCAGATCCAGATCTTCACCAAAATCGAATCAATTCGTCCTTGTCACACACGCAACCTGTCCACCACTTTTCGTCTGAATCCGTCCACAACTTTTTTGAGATATCCTGTTCACAGACAGACAGTGAGGGGTGAAAACATAATCTCCATCCACCTTTGGTGGCAGAGGTAAAAATGCAGCTTACCAATAGTAGGGCACTGTGGCAATAAGCAGGGGAATTAACAATCAGGAAAAGAGGAAGGGAAGGAAACACAGCAATGGACCCGCATGAGACCAACAAGAATACTCAAAACGGGTGGGGAAGGACAAACTAATTTGGCACAAAATCGCACACACAGACACTCGACGATATGTGCAAATACATTAAATAAACAAATTTAAACCAACAATGAACAAAAGCTGGTAAAACGAGACATTTCCACAACAGGTATCCTCAGATTTAAAAGATGGACGCTCAGAGCCAAGAGGATCGTGTCGGGCATTTAAGGAACCCAAAACCTGTTCAGATGTTCCCATTAAATGGCCTTGTGGTGACATTGATAGCAATCTTTTGCATATCTTTGTGTATTGAAAGGAAGTGATGGTTATTCATGTTAATACCGTTGTTGTCGCACTAGTCAGTGCATTAAGCTGATTATCCACAGAATAGTACTAATAACCACTGTCCATTCACAGGTGAATAACAAGAAGGAGGTCATGCCACTCAGCAACTCTAGTGCATTTGTTCTTTGAGTGAATAAAGTGTTGTTACGGCCGCGGGTATCGAGTGTATTATGAGGGGGTTAATGCTCGTTTCTCCTCGGAAGAGCCGGACCTGGGGCCACTGCTTACAATTAACTTCGTGGTATGATGGGTTGCTTTACAACCACGAACGCCAATCAGTTAACCACGTGTTCCAGTGTCCACCGTCTAATTTTCCGTTTAACTAGAGGTCACGTGGCTTCCTGAATGGGGAGCGCGCCCTCGGCGATGCACCAATCTTATTTTGATTAGATCTTAAGAAGGGCGGCCGAGCGTTTACCGCCGGTGCGTGCTGACTATGACAGGTTAATTAGTTTGGTAACTACCTCCCAGTCTATCTAGGTTCGGACAATGCTGGATCAACGGAAGGAAAGGGACAACAATGGACAGGTTGTAACATCAACAAGGAATTTATGAATAAGAAAAAATAAATAAACTGAAGAACTTTTTATTTCCTTGTGGTGTAAATGGATGAACTCAAATCAATCAACATAATCTCAAACAAACAAGGAATTCAACAGACATTGATAGTAGAATAGACAAAGAGCAGATGCTTATCACTATGCCTTATTTAACGATTAAACACGAGACAAGGGTACCCAGCAGATCATTCAGGGGGAAAAGAAATCCGGTCTCGGCTTACCAAGGTGGAAGTTGTCGTGTGTCAAATAAAATGTCCCAAAATGTATGAGCGTGCCTTGGTCCGCTGCCAGCGCCCTGCCTCACCCTGTACCCACTCGCAAACAGTCTAAACACCAATCAACGTCACGTCGTCACCCCCAGGAACCAGGGATGCCAAGAATCAGGTACGAGCAGAACCAGCAGGAACAGTCCAATCGTCAGGAGCCATAACCAACGGACAGCTGTAAGGCGCTGTGAAGTACTGTGAGGAGCTGTAACCATCTGTCACCAACTGTCACAAAACTGTCAGGAACTGTCACCCAGCTGTCACAAAAACTGACTGGAACAACTGACTGGAGCTGAAAGTAACCGTCACCCAGCTGTCACAAAACTATCAGGAAAGAGGTCCTCCCGTCCTTTTTATAGGCGACCAGTGTGGGCGGAGCCTCAAGCAGACTTCAGCCAAATCCAGCTTGCCTATTGGCGCATCGCTGCACGTGACCAACCGTCAACCTCGCGATCATTCCTTCTTTACCAGGGCGAGATGCAACCCCAAATCAACACAGGCCTGCCTTCCGATGCCATGTTTGTGGTGCTGGACGAACGACAGAAAGCAGCCATTTGCAAGAATTACCGAGTAAAAATGTGAAGCGCTCATAAAACGTCAACAACAACCATCACCTCTCCGTTCAGCCTGACATGAACAAGAGCCAGCCAGCGTCCATGGAGCTGCTGAACGGGGTGTCAAACGTCAATGGAAAAAAGATGGATGTCGAACGTCGATGAAAGAAATGTGGGTGAGGTAAATGATCCACAGCCATGTTTGACCATCAGAATAACTGCTCAGGAATAGCCTGCAGTGTGCTTAATCAAATGTCCTGTAAGTCCAAAGTGTAAATAAATCGTCCACCTCCAAGCCAATGTGTCCTGATGGAAAGGGGATAGACGAGCCTCCGTTGCGCTAATGGCTATCTGGCTATCCCTCATTCATGAATGTGTCGTAAAGAGAAAGAGGCCGTCCCACAAGAAAGGGGATCTGTTCCATACCCTTCTCCAATGCATCAAAGTTAGAATCCCACCAGACAAGGGGATTGGTCTATCCTGGAAATGCATTTATGGAAATAACTGTCTGAGGACTTAAATGGTTGTATGCATTAGTCAGATCCGATTCTGAAATCCATAACAGTATTAAAAGGGTCTTGACAGGCTCATAGGCCCGAGCTCACAATGCTGTCCACACCACTAGTCCTCGCTGAAGTTGGAAGAGCATCACACCGAGAGCGATCTTAATACCCTCAGGTTAGCTGAGATGGATAGATGGATAGATGGATAGATGGATAGATGGATAGATGGATAGATGGATAGATGGATAGATGGATGGATGGATGGATATTGAATCGAACCCCCTAACTTAATGAGGCAGCAGGACACAGATCGAGTCCCACCACAGAAATTGCTGCACGACTTGTCAGCAACAAGTGTCACCTCCCTGCCTGACTGGTGATCAGCGGGGTAGAGACAATGCGTTCATGTGGCAGGCGACACTTGTTGCTGATAGGTCATGCAGCAATTTCTGTGATGGGACTCGATCTGTGTTCTGTTGCCTCATTAAGTTAGGGGGTTCGATTCAGTTATATTAATGAGTCTAATATGGTCACAAATAAACGATCAGCAGTATGTTGTCCTGATGAGCCCACAACAAGGGCGAAATCTAGATCGACGTCCCTGCTTTTGTCTATTCGTGACCACAGGCTTTAATCTCAGTCTGCAAAGGCTTGAGGACCATATGGATGTCTCCTCGTTTGGAGATGTGTTGGTATAATTTATGCACATGACATCATTGTCATATCAGCATACTTTTAATTTTATTTTACTTTATTTTTTGTTGTGTGTATGTGTGTATCTATATATATATATATATATATATTGTATATACACACACAGTATATGACAAGGTGGTGCAGAGTTGGAACATTTCCCGTTGAGTTGTTGAGTATGTATTTGATTATTGACCCAATTATGAACTGTCAGACAGATATACTTCACTTGCAGGGTGTGGGAACAAAGTCAAAGTGGGTCGTCCCTCTGATGGATGTTAAGCTGTTGAACCATTTACGAGCATAAGCTGGTGGATGTTTAATATCATTGTGCGTTTTTTTTAACGAAGAGTAAGTGGGTCATCACAGAGACCCTCCCTGACCAAATTCTAAATTCCTGCCCTGTGGCTGAGAAATCCATCCACATTCATGAAGTGCTTCTACGTGCGACTGGGAAATTGGTCACCGGATGTGGCAGGCTGAGTGAGGGGTGTGGCAAGAAGAGAGAAAGAGCTGCGACAGGCAAAAAGATGACATGATATGAAAAAGTCATGCTGTCCAAAAGTACTGTATTCTTAACCGAATATAACAAATGAAAATTGAATGCGAAATGAACAGTTGTGAAATGCGATAAGGCACAGTGACTTTATGTTCACTCATTTGAAATCTTTTGGATGCGATAAATTGGCTTTGTGCAAAAATGGAAAGCTGCAATGGGTCTTGTCGAAAGCGGCTTCACTGAAGCAACAATGCATCTGGCAAAAAAAAAAAAAAGGCCTGTCGCTTTCGACCTCCACCTCCCATTTCCAGTCTCGTCTGCAACCATTTGCTCCATCCTTCTCCCCTCCCTTCCTCCTTCCCGCGACCTGCCACAAGCCAGATGTGCCGGAAATGTCTCGGCCTCCATGGGCTGGCAAGAAGCCACTCCAGATTGGGAGGCCCCTTCACGGGGGCTGATGCAGTTTCCCATTTCCCATTCCACAAGGCTGCATTTCAAGCCTTTGTAGGCCTCAGTGGCTGCAAAATAACCCACCAGAAGTGAATGCCGTGCAGTCAGCCAGACAACTTATCCAAATTCTTCAATCGGAATTCTCAAAGTTTGATAAAATTATAAAACTAGTGTACTTATCTTCCTTAAGTTATTACCTGTGCCACCGAAGGTGAAGGAGGTTATGTTTTCACCCCTTTCTGTCAGTTTGTTACTTACGAAATCTAAATATTTCGTAAGTATATTAATGACTTCCGTCATCTGTTTGTGTGTTTGTGTGTGTGTGTGTGTGTGTGTGTGTTTATAGGCACGATAACTCGAGAACGGAAGAAGCTACCAATGTCAAATTACACCACTTGATTCAGGAGGGTGGTGGCTTGCGCTGATTAGATTTTGGTCAAAATCGGTCAAAGGTCAAGGTCACGGTGAGGTCAAACATCCAAAACATTCGATTTTTGATGGTTTGGTACAGAATCATCGTATAAACTTCTGGTTTGCGTCGCTACCTTCTCGAGAGACAGCTTTTATTAGACAAGGTCAGAGGTCAAGTTGACGATTTCGTAAGTACCAGTCTATAACTGCTTGTTTGTCTGTTTGTTTGTGTACAGGATATCTCAAAAAGTTATGGACGGGTCCGGATGAAATTTTGTGGACACGTTGGGTGTGTGACAAAGACAAATTGATTCGATTTTGGTGAAGATCTGGATCCGGATCCAGATCTGATAATGTTTTTAAGTGATTCTTCACCATTGAGAGATCAGGCCAAAAACGATACGTCGCATGATATTTCACCAATGTGTTGGGGCCGATATGTTCTCGTGGATCAGGCCTGACGTGGCGGAGGGATGCGTTCTCCCGAGTACCCTTCTAGTTTGTAAATGCTCATGCCTAACAATATGATATATGTACATATGTTTTTCCAGATTGATGCTCTAACCCTGGAGATTTAGCAAGAATGGATGGACAGATCGAGAATGTGTTGCAAATGTTGAACTGTTACTTTACAAATGGAAATTTAAAAATTCAAGTGCAGCAAGCTTACAGACAGATCACCACACTACTTTTGGGATACCCTATGGAAGAGCAAATGAGGGGAGAGAGTCACTTGCATTTTTCAGGACTGGTTCCTCCAACAGCCGCAGTGCACTGTAATGTGCGCTCAGTCCTGCACGAGGCTCGAAGGTTTTTGTTTGATGATGTTCCGTCTGTCTTCACGATCCTGCAATCTGAGTGTACTGTCCACATACTGCCAACACTCCCAGGGCTCTTTTGCCTGTACCAACTGCAGCACACTTGCTTTTGTGGTTTACAAGATTGAGGATCTGGAAGAGCTTGCCTGCACTTGGCAACCTCAAGGTTCTTTCACCTGCATACATGAGACTGTATCGCCACCGTGGTGCTCATTGTGCCTTGAATTCCATCAGGGCTCTTTCACTCTGGTGAAGGGCTGATAATAATGCACAGCAAGGAGTCCAAAAGTAGTTGGCTTGACTGATCATCTCTTTTGACTGTCTCTTCACGACTCTTCCTCCCCAAATCCTCCCGCTCTCAATATATTTGTATTGAGTCTGGTTTCTCCCATTATCACTTCCACTTACATCCGCCACCAAAGGTGGATTGGGGGTAATGTTTGCACCCCTGTCTGTCTGTGAAGAGGATGTCTCAAAAAGTTATGGGCAGATTTTTGATTGAACTTGGTGGACAGGTTGGCTGTGCAATAAGGAAGAATTGATTCAGTTTTGGTGAAGATCTGGATCCGAAAATTAAAAGTTTTTTTTTTAAAGTGATTCTTCACCATGAAGCGATGAGGCCTACAATGATATATAGCATGATATCTCAAAAAGTTGTGGACGAGTTATGGCAAAACTTGGTGGATGAGTTGGTTCGGCAATAAGAACAAGCCGATTGGATTTTGTTTGAGGTCAGGATTCCGGTTTCAGGACTATCATTGGGATACAAAATGTAAACTGTTCAGCCTGCGGAAGTATGAGTTCTTCTGAGTGCGGTTCTCCTATTTTCATGTTTTGATCCTTGAACTCCCATTTGATTTATTTCTTTCCGTTCATCCTATAGCTTCCCTTGCTGGCCCATAGTGGTGATCATTGCTTATTTTTTATTACTGTTATATTTCGTTCTTAGTCTTGTCAGGAAATAATACATTATTTGTTTATAATTAAGGTGATGTTACTTCTTTGCTTCAATGGTGCAAGTAGCCTCTAAATTACTTTATTTACTAGATTAAGAGAATGGGTTTCTGTTTGACCTGATTGGTTGTCTGAGTTCGCAATTACAAGAGCTCCACCCTGGGGTCATTGAAAACTGCTGCCCAGAGGTGCAAGAAAATCTTGTAACACTTGCAAATACCCGCATAAGTTCGGTGTCATGTAAAATGAGACATCAAGTCCTCAACCCCTGCCTCCCCTCCCCCAATCCTAAGGCTTCAATCCCCTCCCCACTCCCAAAGCCTCAACCTCCCTCTCCCAACTCTCTTGTTGTTCTTCAAAGCAAGAGGGCATTCTTGCATCATCGCATATGATTTCTTCATTGCCTCCTTGAAATTGTGGAATTTTAAACCCATTCCCCTCCCTGATTCTGTCTTACCTGATGAGCATATAAGACCCCATCGCTTTGCTGGCAGAAATACCAATCTTTGTGCAATTGCAAAAATAAATGGTTGTTGTTGTTGTTGTTGTTGTTGTTGTTGTTTCTTGTTAAAAAGAAACATTAAATGAAAGAAATGGGTGGGGGGGGGGATAAAATGAGGCTGTGTAATAGGGAGAGTGTTAATAGAAAGATTAATCATTAGATTAATACTCGATTAGATACTGAATTGCAAATACTATACAACAACACACAAAGAGGAAGATCCAAATGAAAAAATTCTCACCCTCCCCCTCCCCTCTCTTTTTGATTGAATTGTCTGGGTTACGTATTAGGTACGGACCATGCCAAGCAACAATCTCCGACGTCTCCTTGTCTCTGCGTGCTCTCTTATTCCTCGTATCTCAAACACTCCTCCCAATTTGGAACCTCAGCTAATTCTACAGAAATACTGAACTCATTGAATGAAACATTCAGTCTGTTTTGTTTAGAGAAGAATGGATTTTTTTGCGGGGGGGGGGGGGGGAGATGATAATTTCATGGTAGACTGAGTTGCAAGTCATCCAGCAGGAGGCTGCTGCCTGGAGGAAAGGACTCGGGAGGCTTTCTCTGGCTGGAACTCAGGTTTGTCCCCAAAGATGCGAAGATCTTGAGGATCACCAATTCGGTTTGCAGCGACGAAGAGTTGGCCATGTGTAAATACACCGCTTTTAAGGAGGACGTCACATTGCCTGAGGCTCTGGCCCTGACTTTTATTTATAGTCATGGAGAATGCTGGCCTCATAGGGAACTGACGGCATCGTAATGTGAATGGTAGGTTGGTGTCGGAGGGAGACAGAAGAATGTGGGGGATGAGGGGGGGACCATCATGTTCGCCGCCAAGCATACGTGCCTCCAGAAAGTGATCCTTCACAGAGGTCAGGATGTAGTGAGTGCCATTGCAGTGACCATTGCGAGGATCCAGATCCCACAGGAGCATGATGGAGGCATTGAGTTTTAATGCTAGTCTATGCGGTGGCAGACCAGACATGTTGATAAAGTTAAGGAACTCCATTTGATCTGCATCACCCACAGAATCAGCACTTTTCAGCATGAACAAATCACCGGGCAGACAATTCATGATGAGTTTGTCGAAGTGATCGACATTAGTGTTGTTGGTCGTGAGGATTGCACATGTGGATAGCCAGTGAGGGTTTGAAAGATTTGCCGGCTCCTCTAGCCTGGAGTGGACGTGCGTGATAACTGCTTCCTCTGAGTTGATTCAATGGTCGAGAGGCAAGTGAATGAGATCAGAGGAGAGGGTACTGATGACATTGGGCAAGCAACCCTCTCCCAGCTGCAGCAACCGCTTGACATGTTCTTGTAATCTCTGGTGGGTGGCTCCATCACCATTGTTCAGGAGTTTGAGGATGCGCATGTTGGTATGGAGGGAGAGTTGTTGGCAATGTCTCCACAACGGAGACCTGTGAGGCAGCATCTTGAATGTTAGGCCGCTGTCCTTGGTGAACAACTGGAAGGATTTGATGGGAATCGCCCCCAAGGATGAATAGCTTTTTGCTAAATGGTAAAACATTCCTCATTAAGTCCCTGAGTGAACGATCGAAGGCTTAAAAAAGATGATGATGGCTCATGGGTGCTTTGTCCCACAACAGAAGATCTGCAGCCTTGAGAAGTAGTCCGGTTTTGTCTCACGGCGTGAAGTTGCAGGTTGAAGTATGTTCTTGTGAGTTGGGTAGTTTGAAGCGTGAATGGGCAGTGCAGCCGAGTCACAAAAGTAACGAAGCAATTCTGGAAGATGCCGTGGCAATCACAATGCAGTTTTGCAGATGGATATATGCTAGAATTATATTGAGGAGGAAAGTCTTGCCAGTGCCACCAGGTGCATCCAGGAAGAAGATGCACCCTTCTCGACTATCAATATGCTCTCTGATTTTGTTAAAGATGGCTGCCTGTTCAGCATTGAGAAGGTTAATATGTTCACTGGAAAAAAACATTTGCTCCGGGGTCTGATTCTTCCTCAGCCATGTCCAGTTAATTGCGGTGACGGTGATCTGAAGCTGGAAGGTAGCATTTGACTGTTGTGCTACCATGCTGCTTCAGGCGATCATCAATATCACAGAGAACATCATTTTCAGATGCAGATGCCAATTCCTCAGCATTCAAGCCTTGTTGTCTCTGGAAGTGGAAGTCTTCTGAAAGAACCAGCAGATTGATCCAAAAGAGGTTCAATAGGTCAGCAGGCTCACACAACAGCAACACAGTGACAAACAGGTGTCTGAGGGTTGATGGCATTTTGGTCTCTGCAGCATCATCAGACACTGCATCCACTCGTCATTCAAATGTTGGCTTCAAATGTTGGCTTCAAATGTTGGCAGGCTTGTTTGAATGTCTCAAACACCTGTCCATTGATTGTCCGTAGATCTAGGAAGCTGGTGGGACCGGTCTTGTGGTGCAGCAGGAAGTGAAGGTAAAAGACGTCACCATGGCATGGGTGAACCATGTTTACCCTGCCTATCGTCTGCAGTAGTGGAGTAGTGGAGCTTCACCTATCGACGAAGTGGAGCTCACAAAATTAACAATTTCATTTCTTCCATGAATGGAAACTCTGACGCGATATTCCCCTCTTTCAAACGTCACTGTGGTTTGGTTAGGACCTTTAAAATTGTACTTGTAAAGGTATTTGATGGCCTTAATAAAGGCACATTACTCCACATTGATACGAGTAGGATACTTTTGGAGTAGCCATGGGTTGTACGGAACAAAATGGCTGTTGTTAACATGATGTTCCTTTCCAGAGACTCTGACTGCAGCTGTATGTGTACTGTACTGAAATGGGAGATGCTTAGCAGGCAGACACGAGCGGAAGGACAGTCGAGCCGAGCTGTGTTGTACAAATGCGAGCGCGGGCGTACTCTGCCCGGCGGCTCCCCTTTATTCCGTATTCGGCACACTCACGAGCCGGGCGACTCCAGCATTACTACGACGCCTCAGACGGCGCGCACACCCTATATCCCTTGCAGATACGATAACCACCACGACCACTCCTCCAATCATCACGCCCATCATGCATCATCATCATCATGCCCCTCCCCGTGGGCCCGCAGACTACACCACACTCCTCCCTCCTAAAAGTATGATTATTAAATGATCACCATTATAAGAAGCATTATAAGGACTTCGGTATAATAATCATGAAAATAAAACGACCAATAGCGAAGTATAATAGCACACCACATCATATAATGTGTCGATGCGAGCGAGTGGAGCAGCAAAGGCCAGGTGGAGGTGCACAAAGCACCCACCAAATTCTGACCGCGTTACCGATATGAAGCAGCAAAATGAGAAGCACAGCAGCACTACGCAGCAAAAACGCCCCCAGGCGGCCCATGCTGACATGGCCCTCGCCAAGGTCGTGACGACCTTTCGAGCCAACCTCCCCCGGCCCCATCAAACGCCTCCGGCCCACTCCCCCCAGGCAGACCCGACGTAGATAAACATTCCGAGGCCGGAAGCCCGCCGTCTGGAAGCCGTGGCGCCAGCCTTGATCGACCTTGGCCGGGGGCGCTGAACAGCGCCGCTGGCTGTATGCATTTAATGCTCCAAAACAACTCACGCACCACAATCAGTTGAGACGCCAACGCCCGTCCAAACGGCCTTGAGCGAACACAGAGAGCTGCGCTCCCAACCAGAGGTGGGGGTAACGCCGACCAGGGCACCAATCTTGGTCCGGAGTCGACCTCCGAGACCCACACGGCCGCTAGACGGGAGCAACTCCACTTAAACCACACTGCAATCATAGGCTCGTTATAAATCACTACGAACATTATTCGAAGTATTGCAAACTCAGTTTTCCGTACAGCGCGCTTTTTTGATAAAATCCCAGCACATGACAAACTGGGGCAACTGGAGGCCAATAAACCTTCTTTATTCGCCCCCACATCACATTGATCATAACACCAACTCCATTGACTGATCCCCGCCCAATCCACTTTCACACGAGAACTGCTGGCATTTATTCCAACAACGTTAAACCGCATCACTAGAGCAAGGAAAAACATATATGCCCTGAACAACAACCCACAACCCACATCACGAGTCCGTTTCTTGGTTGCCGACTTGATGTTGCGACTCGTGACTCCCTCTAACGCCACGGGCTCACCGCCACCTGTTGAAGCTGCCTGAACAACACCGATGCGCATTGCCTCACGAACCCTGCCGAAGCGCGGGAACTCATCGCGAGAGCTGATATGGCTCTCGCCACTCCTGGAGCGCACATCACCGCTGCAGGCAGCAACGAACGGTGGCTCCCGCTGCATCGACGCGGCCCCCGCCGCCAGAGCCTCGCCCTCGGTACTCGACGAAGGTCTCGAAGAGAGCACTGGCACATCTGGAGGCACGAACCGGAACCCGTTCCGACCCAAAAGCGTCCGGCTCGCCGGGTCCGGCTCCTGCTCCGGCTCGCCGGCATAATCATGCCCCGGCTGCAGGCTGATCTCCAGGTCACTGGGGTCCTGCTGCGGTTCCCCTTCGCTCCCGGTGCGACCATGCTGCAGTGCCCCTTCGCTCCCGGTGCGACCGTGCTGCGGTGCGCGCCCTCGTCCCGCACCGCTAGGCGCGCGAGCACCCTGCGGCACTTGAGCCATCGTGCGGACTCCGGGCTGCGCGACCTGCGGCACTTGCGCGGTCACCGCGTGGCCTTCGGGATTAGCCGCCATGCTCCAGCTGGAGCTACTCATTACGTCTTAGCCAGCAATGGCGCGGACATCCGTGAATGTCTGCTCGACAGATGAAGCAGTCGCGACTGCTGAGTCGAATGTGATGTCGGTCAACCGTAGGATGGCTGCTCGCAGACCAGAAATAAAATGATCTCTGAACCGTGCCGGACGCTCCTCCAACGTGAATTCGCACGGCACAGCCGAATGCGATGCGCGGCCAGCACGAGTGGACTCAATTCGACACCCGATCCGTGCCTCGCTCACTTCCCCCCCCCCCCCCCTGCCACTGATCTTGTCATCTCCGGATCAATTGCAAGCAGGTTTCGACCCGGGACGGAAGGATCGCCTCGCACATCGCCATCTATGACCGTAACAATGGGCGATGACCCTCGGCCCACACACCGTAGACGACCTCGAGAGCTCAGACCGCCGTCCGAGTGATTGCATTGCCACGCTCGCCCACGACCCACGCCGCAGACCGTGCGCATGGCCGTGCGTGCCTGGCCCATCGCGATGACCTCTAGACCATCTGCTGTGCCCCGACCATCGAGACCTCGGACATTCTCCAGAGCTTGCGCGACGTCCAACGCCGCGTTCGAGCCGAAACGCATGTCCTCGACAAAACGAACAGGAAAATGAACCAAACGAACGAACGTTGCCCACTCGACGTGGCCGAAGTCGATTCCGACGAAGGCGGGCACGCGTACGTTTGCCGTGCACCGACTCTCTGCCATGTTTGCACCGGCGAGACCTTTGGCTCCGTAGCTTGGAACCGCACGGGCCATTTGCCGCCCTTACACACGCCGATCCGAAGATCCTCGTTCGCCAACTGTACTGTACTGAAATGGGAGATGCTTAGCAGGCAGACACGAGCGGAAGGACAGTCGAGCCGAGCTGTGTTGTACAAAAGCGAGCGCGGGCATACTCTGCCCGGCGGCTCCCCTTTATTCCGTATTCGGCATACTCACGAGCCGGGCGACTCCAGCATTACTACGACGCCTCAGACGGCACGCACACCCTATATCCCTTGCAGATACGATAACCACCACGACCACTCCTCCAATCATCACGCCCATCATGCATCATCATCATGCCCCTCCCCGTAGGCCCGCAGACTACACCACAGTATGGACACCTTGAGCAGGATTGCGGTGCCTGTAGGTTGGATACGAGTCCGCTCCGAGTTGCGTTTGCTCAGAGAAAATCTTTGGAAAGTCCTTTGTGCACTGCAAATAAAGACTCTGGGTGTCTTTTCATGTGTGTGTATGTGTGTGTGTGTGTGTGTGTGTGTGTGTGTGTGTGTGTGTGTGTGTGTGTGTGTGTGTGTGTGTGTGTGTGTGTGTGTGTGTGTGTGTGTGTGTGTCTGCGTGTGGGCTGAAGGGCTCATGCAGATGGGATGGTTTATTAGATGTAATAACCTAACTAAAATCAATCACAAAGCACGCCTTTGATTCTCCCATGAGACAAAAGGAAGGGGATCTGCCTACACACATACTTAACGACATAACTGACTTTTGGGACATCTGTATTTTGAATGCAAATGGTTTCCAGATCCGTAAAGGTATATTATAATACTGTCGATTGAAAAGCATAATGTTTACACCATCCGAGCTTAGTGGTCTCATCAATTATGGAGAGATTTTTGAGCAAAATCGACCTATATTGTAAATTGGTGTAAGGTGACCTTTTGACCTTGAAAATTGACCTTCAAGGTCAAGGTAGGACGTGTCTCCTTTTCTCAAAATGTTTACTTTGGTGCTCTCTATCTACATGCCAAATGTGGTGCTTTTGTCCAGTCTGTCACTGTTTGGCCATTTTTTTTTACCCTAACTACATCAAGTATGAACTCAGGGGGGTGGACACTTATCCAACCAAGATATTCTAGTTTTGTATTTTTAATTAATTTTCTGAAATTTGTAGAAATTGTTTTTCACTTGGAAGTTGTGGGTTACGACGTATAAATAAAGGTGGGAAAAGTCTGACTTAATGAAATTTAATTCCACGCTATAAGGCAACAAAAGGTGAAAATTTTGAAAGGGGGTGTAGACTTTCTATAGGCACTGTATACGTATATTCATCACAATCTGTGTAACTGTTGTCCTTTAAATCAGCTGATGAGGTAGGCTTTGGAGTAGAGAGGTGGAATTACAGTGTGGTTACAAATAGGTGTAAAAGAGGGCAGACACAACACAACATGAAAGGTGAGGAGTGAATTGCAACCATTATTTAGGGGGTAAGGGGGGGGCAAGGCGAAGATATTGTGCAAAAGATCTGATTTCTTGAATTTGTACGTAGTATGTAAACAGCTATTTTTTAAATAAAAAATTCCTTTCTTTCGAATTTTCTTCATATGTTTGCTAAATAGGATTGTCGAATACTTCTATCTCTTCTGTGTCCTTTTGTCTGGAACTTCGAGTGTCGAGACTAAAAGCTAATTTAACCAAAAATTCCAGAGATTATGTTGATTTGCTTTCTGGCAGCTGTGTGGATGGTTCTTCGTGTGGATGTCTTTATGGAAAACAATTAAGCTTTCAATGCTCTCGGCATCATTCGTTATTCTGAAGCAGCTGTGCGAGAATGCCAGGAAGGAGAATGCCAGGAAGGAGAATGCCAGGAAGGAGAATGCCAGGAAGGAGAATGCCAGGAAGGAGAATGCCAGGAAGGAGAATGCCAGGAAGGAGAATGCCAGGAAGGAGAATGCCAGTACACTGCACTGGATAAACAGTGAGGCATATCTCACCCCTTTCTTATGCCATCCTGCCTAAGTATTCTGGTTAAAAACCTCACAAACCAGCAACTGTATGCGAAAGAAAAACTAAAATGGGGCTCCCAGCATCAACGAGGCAAGCTCTCAATGATGTTTGCAGGGTGTTGCCCCAGACTTGTCTTGTTGGGACCTCACCCTTACCCACAGTAAAGATGAGCTGACTTTACTACTCAGGGCACACTACTACTTCGGGACACACCTGACCTCCATCACTAGGGCTAACACGATGGCCTAGAGATATGCATACTCAACTCTCAGCTGTCTAGCCTGGGTTTCAATCTCAACACAGCTATAAACTGTAATCCTGGTGTTTCACAGGTAGAACAAAAATGATTATGCCAGTCGGTAACCTGGGTTCTCTCACATAATTTACTCCATAAGAGCACATGAAAATGCAGACATACATATTAACTTGGGACTGGGCCCTGTCTATCTCAGAAGAGTTCCAATAAGGCCCTGTCTATCCCAGAAGAGCACCATGCTAATCTGTTATTCATAGTTTCGGCCTTTGACGGCTCCAAATCTTTGAGACCCAATAACCCAATTAAAATGGCTTCACTGATTAAAAAAATAATTTGGAGACATTTTCAGTGCCAAAAGCTCAGATCCGGGGACCAACTTATAGAGTGCTAATCGGTTGCCCAATGCGAAACAGTGTTGAGAGCCTTTTATTTCAGTGGTGTTTGAGTCTCATGTCAGATTCCTAAGTCCCTGAGGAGAGTCGAGGAATCATTTACGGGATTTGTTCCTCCATTGAAATGGTTGACATTAAGAACCATTAAGGAGTTGTTGACACCCACCATCTTACTAGGGTCAGGGATGGGCTAAAGGTCGACACCACCATGGTGGTTTTGATCTTCAGCAACCCAGTCCTAACCCCCAAAGTGTTTCTGGGGTATGAACCCTTCACTGTGGAGTACCTGAATACATCCTATCCCCCTTAAGATGTTACAAGTGCCAAAAGCTTGGGCATACTGCTCCAGCCTGTAGGGGCAAAGAATGATGCAGCAAATGTAATTGAGACCATGAATACGGAAGCTGCACCATTGATAAAATGTCTTGTGGCAACTGTGCTGGGGAGCACAGTGCAGCCTTCAGACGATTTCCTGAATTCTAAAGAACTGCCCAGATCCAACAGGTGAAAACCCAAAGGAAACTATTCTATGCTGAGGTTGTCCCAAAAGGTCCCCAAAATGAAGTCCCCAATAAACGAGGTGAACATTAAGAACAAAACTGATGGCGAGGTTAAAATATTAACTAAATCGGAGGGAGTTCAGATCGAGGGAAAAGACCAAGAATTCCAAACAGAGAGGAACCACCGATGAGGATATGAATATTACCAAAATGTGGTTCATCAGTTTTATTCATCACCAAAGTAATAAACTGCACAGCCCAAGCAAAAAAAAGGTCCAAAAAAAACAATATTATTTCCTCTGCAGCCATCAAACAACTGGGAATCTTTTCCAAGGAGATTAATAAAATATTCAGCCAATCAGGAAATAAAAGTAGAGGGTCGGATTCCAAACAGGCCCATGATTCCCCCGCAGATTAATGAGAATTATCCAATTGAATACAAAAAGCCTAATCCTCATGGGTCTGAGTTTTAAATTCATCAGTGATCTCACAACCAAACTGGAGATAATCTGCATACAAGAAACCTGGTTAGAATGTCACAACTGATTTATCACACTGATTTTATGTCCCTGGTTATACCCTCATACGCAGGGAGAGAGCGAGTGGAAATGGAGGTGGATGTGGGTTGTTTGTCAAGCTTGATGTTCAAGGAAATTGACTGCAATGCTGAACTGGAATGTACTGTAATAAAAATCCCCATGCACAAGGGAGACTGTCACAATTGTAAATTTCCACAATCCCTCCCAACCACTGATCTATAACACACACACACACACACCAGGAGGTCCTAAACAGGAACGAAGGGGTGATCCTTTGGTGTAGCGACTTCAACAACCACAATATTATTGGGGGCTCCAAACTTATTGACAGAAATGGTGAGTGCATCGAAACCATCATTGATTAATTTGACCTGGTGCTTTGAAATGATGGCAATGGGACCTTTGTTAAGCCATCCACCAGAAAGTCATCTCCTCTCGACCTCACTTTTGTCTACTCATCTGCAACGGCGAGGTGTGAATGGCAGGATCCACTCTGATTATGTGAGTAGTGACCATGCTCCAGTGATCACTAACCTCAAATTGGAAAGGCACCCAAATTATTTGGACTGACCCTCCTTGTGGAACCTTTCCCCAAAGCCAACTGGGACAGCTTTTCTAGGTGCTGCTCTGAGGAAGTGAGGAAAGAGCTTGCTTATGAGAACATTGACACCTTTAATAGCAACTTGATAAAAACATATATATATATATATATATATATATATATATATATATATATATATATATATATATATATATATATATATATATATATATATATATATATATATATATATATATATATATATATATATATATATATATATATATTATAAAGCCTGGTGTTGGCGCAGTGGTTAGGGCAGCGGCTTGGGATCCAAAGGCCGTGAGTTCAAGCCCCGTTGGGCCACTGAATTAATACACCAGGGGGTTGACTCAGCCTGTCATCCTTCCGAGGTCGGCGAAGTGAGTACCAGTATCCTGGGCCGGTGTAGACCCTGGTTAAAATAGGTGTACCATATCCCTGTGTCGTAAGAGGCGACCAGGGTTGCGTCAGGAAGGGCATCCGGCGTAAAACCTGTGCCAAATCATTATGCGGATCATAACGGATGATCCGCTGTGGCGACCCCTAACGGGAACAGCCGAAAGAAGAAGATATATATATATATATATATATATATATATATATATATATATATATATAATATACATATAAATATATATATATATATATATATATATATATATATATATATATATATATATATATATATATATAATATACATCTAAATATTTAAGCCTGGTGTTGGCTTAGTGGTTAGGGTGGTGGCTTGGGATCCCAGGGTCCTGAGTTCAAGCCCCGTTGGCTGCTGAATTAACACCAGGGGGTTGACTCAGTCTGTCATCCTTCTGAGGTCGGCGAAGTGAGTACCAGTGTACTGGTCCCGGTGTATGCCCCGGTTAGAATAGGTGTACCATATCCCTGTGTGTCGTAAGAGGCGACCAGGGTTGGCGTCAGGAAGGGCATCCGGCCATAAAACATTGCCTCAAGAAAAAGCCTAACCCCTGCACAGCAGGGAAAAATGGCTTTAAAAACGGTAATTTTTTTTTTTTATATATATCTAAATATTTATGAAAAAAATAAAATATATATATATATATATATAAAAAAAATAGAAAAAAAAAATTTCAATATAAATATATATAGTTTTATGTTTTGTATTTTTATACATTTATATAAATATAAATATATATAAATAATATATATTTATTTGTGTGTATATACTATATATATATATATATATATATATATATATATATATATATATATATATATATATATATATATATATATATATATATATATATATTTGAAAAGATTGGAATGGTTGGGATTACACAATTTTTAAAGAAGAATGCACTTTCAACCAAAAGTAAAAAACTATAACCACTATATATATATATATATATATATATATATATATATATATATATATATATATATATATATATATATATATATATATATATATATATTGTATATATATATATATATATATATATATATATATATATATATATATTGTATATATATATATATATATATATATATATATATATATATATATATTGTATATATATATATATATATATGGACATATATATATATATATTTATCTCTAAATATATATATATGTATATATATATATATTTATTACTAAAACTCTCATCGTGTATGTATGTTCCTGAAATACAGCCAAAACGGTACACAATAGTGCAAAAATTTTAGGGCCACATTACTCACCATTCTCCTGCGGTGTGCAGTATCAAGTTTCTTTCAAATCGGGCAACGAAAAAAAATTATTAAAAAATCAATTCCCGATTCAGTCAAGTACTCTTCAGGAGAATTTGATCAACGCAAACAACCTCAGCAGTAGTTTGCTGGAGCTATGTTTTTTTTTTCCTCTTGAAATGATTTTTTTTTCTCATCAACCGCTGTCACAACGGGAACCCAATGGGTTCAAGGGTCATCTAGTTATATATATATATATATATATATATATATATATATATATATATATATATATATATATATATATATATATATATACATATATTTGATGTTTTTGTTTGTTTCTTTGTCTACATATGTAAATCTCCTAAACAGTGAAAGATAGGAGGAACCTCTGAAAGAAAAAATGGCGGGACGGGCCCCGGGAAGGTTATAGGCCAGTCTATGTATATATATATATATATATATATATATATATATATATATATATATATATATATATATATATATATATATATGAATATATTTCAATATAAATATATGTAAAAAAATATTTATTTATTTATTTATGAAAAATAAATCACCCCGGATTCAATCCCCATTTGCAAAATCTCAGCTGGTCAGAAAATCAAAGTTCCCTTGTGGCATGACGAATGCAAACAGGCTATCCAGGCTTGGAAGGCTGCTCTTCAAATAGTTAGAAAATCTCTGTCGATTCAAGATGCCATCAAGTTTAAAAGGAGAAGAGCTCAAGCCAAGTGAGCAATCAAACGAGCCAAGACTACTTATTGGCGCTTCTTCTGTTCATCCATCAACCCAGACGTCTCTCTTCAAACCATTTGGAGAAGGGTAAAACGTATGAACAGAAGCAAAGATAGAAGAAGAACCATCCCTGGGCTTATCTGCAACAATGAAGCTGTCTGAACAGAGACAAGGTTACAAACATGGAAATACACTTCTATAACCTCCTTGGAGACACTGACTCGGACTTCAAAGTGGAAAGGTGTCATTTTGCCAACCAGCATAAAGATATCCTCAACAATACCTGTACTATAAGCTCTATGCTCAACGTAGATTTCTCACTTTGGGAACTCAAGCAAGCCATTCTAAAGTCCAAGAATATTGCACCTGGTCCTGACCAGCTAACCTACTCTATGTTCAGTCACATGGATGGTGGGTGCTGAGAGTGTTCCTAGAACTCATAAACAAGGCTTGGTCTTCAGGATAGCTTCCTTGTGACTGGAAACACACCACTGTCATCCCCATCCACAAAGTAGGAAAAGATCCCACAAACCCATCCTCCGACTGACCAATTGCTCTCATTTCTGTTGTCAGCAACAGAAATGCACATGCCATTTGGTATTTTGTCAGCATCACATTTACTGCGCCACATGCACAAAGTCGTAGAATGCTTGCATGGGTGGTAGGTAATTTTGGATGATATATTGGTGGTTCGCTTTGGTGCAAACAATGAGGACGCCGTGTAAGACCATGAGTGTAATCTGGAGGCCCTATTGAAGTGTAAAAAGAGAAAGCCCCGATACTCAACAGTGAAACAAAATGCAGCTGCGTGCTCCTGAAGTTCCTCTCTTAGACACACTGTGATTGAGAATGGTCTCAACCTGACCCAGGCAAGTCCAATGCCATCGTAGACATGCCTGCCCTGGAGGATGTGGCAGGTAGCAGGTGGCAGAAGATTTCTCAGGCTGATCTAATACCTGGAAAAGTTCTCACCTCACTTGTCTTAAATAACAAAGCCTCTTAGGGAGTTAACCCATGACATTGCTTGGACCTGCAGTGATGCGCAAGAAAGCACCTTTGCTCACATTAAGCAGGCCAATACTCGAGTTCCAGTTTTACACTACTACAGCCTGGAGGCCAAAATCAACATCCAGTGTGATGCATCCAGCATGGGCTTCGGGGTCGTGTGACTACATAACGGCCAGCTTGTAGCATACGACTCACATGCTGTCTGACGCAGAGACACGCTATGCTCAGATTGAGAAGGAGCGTCTTCACGATTGTTTTTGAGTATGATCGCTTCAATTTCTACTTTTCCAGGTGTGAAAAGATAATGTTACAGAGCGATCACATGTCACTGCAAAGCATATTCAGGAAGCCGCTCACAATTGCACCTGCATGACTAACGAATGATGTTTCAGCTTCAATAGTACAATGTGGACATGCTGTGCCACAAGGGCACCGAGATGTATGATGCAAACACACTCAGCCGTGCTTATCTGCAGAACGAAAACGTATCACAATTTGTGGGAATTTGACAGGGGGTGAACCCTGGTAACACTCTGTCCATGCGACAGACCACCTCAAACGTGAGAGGGCCACTATTCGGGCTGATGTAGTTCTGACTGAACTGGTAAAAATAACAGTAACTGGATAGCCGGAGAAGCACGATGCGTCTGACATTGCCCAGCCGTACTGCAGCTTCAGAAGTGAGCTCATGGTCGATGACGGTCTGCTATTCAAAGGTGAATATACGGTCATCCCAGCATCGACAAGAAAGGAAATCAGTGTGCTCACAAGTCCCACGTGGACCTGGAATCCTGCCTGCAAAGAATGCAGGAGAGTGCGTTCTGGCCATGAATGAGCACTGACATGGGGACTATGCCCTGAAGTGGGTAAATTTCCTCTCCTATGGCCGAAACCAATCCTGCGAGCCTATCATACAGAACAAGGTGGGCGACCAGCCGTGGTCCAAGGTCGGTGTAGATATACAGTGCCTTCAAAAAGTATTCACACCCCTCGACTTTTGTCACATTTTGTTGCGTTACAGCCCGAATTCAAAATGGATTAATATTTTTGTCACTGCTCTACACAAAATACCCCAAAATTACAAAGTGAAAACATGTTTTCAGAATTTTTTACAAAATAATTAAAAATGAAAAGCTGAAATGTCTTGCATCAATAAGTATTCAACCCCTGAGTCAAAAATTTGTCGAAGCATCTTTGGCAGTCATTACAGCTTCGAATCTTCTTGGGTATTGCTGAATAAGCTTTGCACATCTGGATTTAGGGATTTTCTCTCATTCTTCCTTGAAGATTTGCTCTGTCAAGTTGTTTGGGGAGTGTGGGTGAACAGCAATCTTCAAGTCTTTCCACAGATTCTCAATGAGATTCAAATCTGGGCTTGGGTTGGGCCACTCAAGGACTTTCACATTCCTGTTCTGAAACCATTTCAATGTTGTTTTGGCTGCATGCTTGGAGTCATTGTCCTGTTGGAACGTAAATCCTGCTACCACCATGCTTCACAGTCGGGATGGTGTTCTGGTGTCTGCCAGACATAGCACTTTGCATTCAGGCCAAAGAGTTCAATTTTCATTTCATCAGACCACATAATCTTTTGCCTCATGCTCTCAGAGTCTGTCATGTGCCTTTTTGCAAACTCCAGGTGTGCCGTCATGTACCTTTTTCTCAGGAGTGCCTTCCGTCTGGCCAGTCTCCCATAAAGCCTAGATTTGTGAAGTGCTGCAGAGATTGGTGTCTTTGCGGCAGGTTCTCCCATCTCAACCAAGAAACTCTGTAGTTATGTCAGAGTGGTCAATGGCTTCTTCGTCACCTCACTCACCAAGGTCCTTCTTGCCCAGTTGCTGAGTTTGGTTCGAAGGCCAGCTCAAGGAAGAGTCTGGGTTGTTCTATATTCTTTCCATTTCCTAATGATGGAGCTCACGGTACTTTTGAGAACTTTTGACACTCCAGAAATTATTTTATACCCTTCCCCAGGTATAAAATGCCTCCTCACAATTCTATCTCAGAGTTCTACAGCCAGTTCCTTGGACTTCATGGAAGAGTTTCTGCTTTGACTTGCATGGTCAACTATGGACCTTACATAGAAAGGTGTGTTTCTTTCTCAATCATGTCCAGTGAATTGAATTGGCCACAGGTGGACTCCAATCAAGTTGTGGGGACATCTCAAGGATGATCAAAGGAAATTGGATACACCTGAGCTCAATTTAGAGTGTCGTAACAAAGGCGTTGAATACTGATTGATGCAAGGCACTTTAGCTTTTCATTTTTCATCAATTTGTATAAATTTCTGAAAACATGTGTTCACTTTGTCATTATGGAGTATATCATGTAGATAAGTGAAAAACTTATATAAATGTTATCCATTGTAAATTCAGGCTGTAAAAACAAAATGTGAAAAAAGTTGAGGGGTGTGAATACTTTCTGAAGGCACTGTATGTAAACTCCAAATACGCCAAACACTCATAACTGTGGACCACAACTCCGCCTACATTGAAGTCGCACAACTGACAAATACAACTTCATCTCCTGCAAGTACACTGTAATCTGAATGGTTTTGAAGGCATGGCGTCCCTGACCCAGTGGTGTCAGAAACAGGAGACAGTTTGTCTCAACGGTGTTTCAGCTTTTTGCTCAGGCATGAGACTTCAACCACCAAACCTCAAGCATGCACTAAGCTGAAAGCAATGGTAAAGCCAAGAATGCTGTCAAGATTGTAAAGCAGTTGCTTAAGAAATGCAAGGAAACACAGCGGTGGGAATATATTTCATTCATAGACTGGTGCAACACTTTGACTCAAAATGTGGACATCAGCCTCGCGCAATGCATGTTCAGCCATCGCGACCTTACCCTGATGCCAACTCTGGATGGAAACCTGGAACTAGGGCATGATACTATAGCGGATAATGTTGGTCTCAAGAAGCAAAAGGCCAAGCAAGCTTACTATTACAACAATGGTGCCACCCTCTCCCATGCCTCACAGCTAGTTAAAGAGTGCATATGCACCTGGCAGGCAAGCAATGTTGGTCAGCTGGGACTTGTTTGCGCAAACTTGCACCATGGTCCTATGACGTGCAGACTGGAAACACTGTCTATCACCACAATTAATACCAGTTGAAAGCTACCAGTGAACTGCCAGTGCCTGAACTGGAACTGCCTGCTTCCACAAATGCCAGTGCTGAAGCTGCCCCAGCACAACCAACACCTGCACGAAGCTCAATCACCAATACAGTGGTCAACACCCTGGCGTAACAGACAAGCGAGTGGAGGCTACACCGGAAATGCACTTGGGACAAGCAACAACGATGCCAAGATGATCTGGCCGTATAAGAAGACCACCCAAGAGTTACGACTATGACAGCGAATGAACTTGATAAATCTGCTGTTCTTTGGGTTTTTTCGTTATGAGGTGGAAACTTCTTTAAAGAGGGGGGAGGGGTGGGGAGATGACTTGTGGAGACCTGTCTTGTGTTGTCTATAACAATGGAATGTTCTGTCATAATAATGGACTGCTGATTGGTCAGATTATGTCACATTGGGGTTAATGCTGAGTCGTGATTGTTCAATGTGTTGTGGTATGCCATTGCCGCGGAAAAATATGTTTCTTTCTGGAGTCGAAGTCTGCAACTCGTACTGTGAAGACTTGCTTCTTTAATTATTAACTACAGTATTAGAATTGCTGAAAAAGTTAATGTGATATCTCTGGCTCTTCTCAAATCCAAGTAAAAGTTCTTCAAAGATTCCAAAGTTTGTCAAAGTGTATTTCTTTGTTGTTAGTTCCACTTGGGACTTTGGTTGGTTGCGCTGTAAAGTGCACAAACAGTTTGTACTCCATCACCGTGTGCTGGCACTCAGCCTGCAGAACGTCTTAGAGTGTCCGTGCTGGCAGCACCCGGTACTAGGAGGACTCCAAGAGTCAACGGCTTGTCCAACTGGACATCCCAACACTTGGTGCACTCATCACTTGGCACACCCAGGTATCAGTTCTCTCATTACTCGGCACACCAAGAACCAGTGCACTCAGCGATCGGCACATACGGCGATCAGGCAGTGAAGTCAATGTTACCTGACTAAGGAGACATCACAATATTCATGCATTCGATTATATTTTTTACTCTGCCTAGTTTTTGTCACATTGTTTTTTTACCTAACCCCTTTTTGTCAGCTTTGTTCATAATTACCTCTGCCACCGAAGGTGAAGGGGGTCATGTTTTCAGCCCTCTCTGGCTCTTTGTGTACAAGATATCTCAAAAAATTGTGAACGGATTCGGATGAAACTTGGTGGACGTGTTGAGGGTGTGACCCCGACGAATTGATTCGATTTTGGTAAAGATCCGAATCCGTATCTCGATACAATAATTTTTTAATTGTTGAAGTGATTCTTCACCATTGAGGTGTAGGGCCAAAAACTATATAGGACTGTGTCACATGATATTTCAAAAATGTATTGGGCCCGATATGTTCTCCTGGATCAGGCATTACGTGGTGGAGGTATGTGCTCTACCGAGTGCCATTCTAGGTTTATCTAAAATGCCGGATTTGGCTGTTTAATAGGCTAGGCTTCTTTGACCAACGTTCGTTAGACACCTTTGATAGCACTGCAGCTTATACCTAAAATATATCCGACTGGTTGCTTAAAAAAGAAATGCATTCCAAATAGCAATCCAACTATCCTGTGGTTTGATCGTCTGTCTGTTGCCTAAAGGAGGCCAAAGTATACAAACCTACCCTCAAACCCTCTGCAGCCTCGTTATCAACTTGCATGTTACTTTCAATTCTCTTGCTATGCTGGGATATGGAGCTCAGGTGAGAGCTTACTCGCCATACGATGTCTTGCATTATATATTTTATCCTGGACGAACTCAGATGCAACTTTAAAAAAAACCTGCCATTTTTTCAATGGGGATGCAAAGCATGGTTTTGAAAATGATAGGTAATAGTGTGTTGGGCCCTGGCCAAATTCCTTACGTAGAATATCTGTCGTCCTTATGTTTCCTCTCTCGTTATCATGAGGCAGGAGTTTTCATGTGTGCATGTGACACAGGTGCGATGGATTAATCCACCAATTGTGCAAAATCTTCCTTGTATATTTGGCTCAATTATTTGATCTGGTTGTGTACCTAGCAGTCAGTCATTAGACATATCCAGCCAAATCTATGGATTTATTCTTGTGGATGCATCAGTTACTCTTACACTTCATCATTCCCATTGTTGTTCTGTTATGCATATGCTCATTCCTACCAAAAAAGTGCATAATTATTTCTACAATATCCCCTTACAAACAATAAAAAAAAACACTCCAGACTTCTACACAGCAACGGGTCTTCCCTTTAAATTGTTTCTGGATCTCTTTTGCTCTCGCTCTCTCTTTTCTTTATCATTAAAAAGGACTTAAAGAACACCTTTTGCAAAAGGGCAATGTTATAGTTCTCCTTTCCCACAATAATTAATATACTCTTTTTCCTAGACCCTCTCTCTCTTTGCTGCTTTCCAACTTTAATTCAACTCTACTTCCAAACTTACCTCCTCCTTGCTACACACTCCACCCACTGCTGCCAACTCCCCACGTTTCCATTCCTGATTCGTATTTTCTTTTCCAACATTCTTGCTCCTTCTGTCTTCCTCCCACTTGATCTCCCCATCTTCTTCACTCCTTCACTCCTTACTACTCATCGTTTTTCATCTCTTCTGCTCGTTTCATTCCTCAAGCATCTTCTGTTTCAATTATCTTCCTTTTCTATTGTCCATATTCGATTTGATGTCCATCTTATTTTTCGCTGCCATTTGACCTTAAGTCATCCTAGTCATTTTACATAATTTTGGATTTATCAATCTCTTCTTTTATTCATCCTCTCATGGAAACTCTCAAAGTATAGATGTGCCACATGCTCAGTTAAATGTTCAGACACAAACAACCTTTGGCCTAAATATGAAGAATAGTCTCAAACATAACTTATCGAGTTAATCTCTGCAAGCCTTCATAGATCCCGCTGAAATATTAGAGACTTGCCATCATTATTTTATTGTGTAAAACTTTCAAATACATTCCACTAAATGGAATGAATGTAGTCCTATTTAATGTTTCAAAAGCAATAAAAACGTCTGCTGTATTGAATAAGATAGGCTGATAATTCAATCATCAATTGGTTTTTGGGGAGTTTCAATACTTTGTTCCATTGGAATAATAAACTAATTTTTTATGCGGAACAATTGGAAATAATACGATGTGGATTGGTGTATTTCTAGCGCCATCTAATGTTCCAATATTGCAATGGATCTTTTTTTTTAAACATTATCTCAGTCGGTCTCATCGTGGAGGGACATGTGGAATAAAATGCACGAGAAAGCAAATAAAAAGTTCTCAAGCATTCGTGATTAAAGTGCAACAAAAAATGGACTTTCTACTTATTATCGACACATAGAAGGGTTGTGGTGGGTTCATGCCAATGTGTGAATGAAGATGGCAACTTGACCAGGTGAGTAGTTATCCAGGAGTGAGGTTAAGGAATTGAATGAGTATGAAATTGAGTGATGGCCGATAGATGTAAATGTTTTATTTTTTAGTAGTTTCTTCAATTTTTTTCCAGAATTTTAAGTGGATATTTCCATCAAAATATATTCTGATATTTAATGACAAAATATCACTTTTATTTTAAGTCCAATTGTTGTTTTGTATTTACATTAATTGTATAAAATGTGTACATTCTTGAAAAGACCATTTAACTCATCATGCGAATTACAAAGCATGTACCACTTAAACCTTGAAAAATCATTTTTCCTCCCAGTGGAGTGTCGGACAAAATACCCATCCCCAGTGACAGGAACGGTTTAAGTTAATCTATCAATTTAAATTATTTAATGGTCTTTAAAAAGGTTAATTGTGTTGCACTCTTTGTTTCGTTCAGAGCTAAATCTCTGAGATACTTACAGAATTATGCCAACTGCAAAATGGTTGTGCAATATTGGATGGTGGAGGTTGGATTTGTCTCAAAAGATGGCAAAATGCAGCTAATGTTTTTCAAATTGTGTTACTGCATGAAGATCTGTATTATATTAAATCTACTTTAATGCAGATGTTCATATTGATTATAAAGATTACGAGACGAACCTGTTGGTTTCCCGTTGTGACAGCGGTTGATGAAAAAAATCATTTCAAAAAAGTAAAATAAAATTATAAAAATAAATAAATGAAATAAATAAATAAATGAGAGCTCCAGCGAACTATACCGTTGAGGTTGTTTGCATTGATTAAATAATCCCGAAGAGTACTTGACTGAATGGGGAATTGATTGATTTTTTTCCTTGCCCGATTTTAACAAAATCTGATAATGCACACCGCATGAGAATGGTGAGTCAGGTGGCCCTAAAATTTTTGCGCTATCGTGTACCGTTTTGGCTGCATTTCGGGAACATACATACATACATACATACATACATACATACATACATACATACATACAAGATGAGAGTTTTAGTAATATACTAGACGCCCGTGAACTCGTTGGGTTCCCGTTGTGACAGCGGTTGATGAAAAAAATAAGTTCAAGAAAAAAAAAAGGATAGCTCCAGCAAACTATACTGCTGAGGGTATTTGCATTGATCAAATTCTCCTGCAGAGTGCTTGACTGAATCGGGAATTGATTTCTTAATAATATTTTCGTTGCCCGACTTGAACGAAACTTGATATTGCACACCGCAGGCGAATGGTGAGTAAGGTGGGCCGAAAATTTTTGCGCTTCCGTGTATGTTTTGGCTGTATTTCAGGAACATACATACATACATACATACATACATACATACATACATACATATATACAAATGAGAGTTTTAGTAATAAACCAGACGACCTGTGAACCCATTGGGTTCCCTTTGTGACAGCGGTTGATAAAAAATCATTTCAAAAAAAAAAAAGATAGCTCCAGTGAACTATACCACTGAGATTGTTTGCATTGATCAAATTCTCCCGAAGAGTACTTGACTGAATTGGGAATTGATTTTTTTAATAATTTTTTTCCTTGCCCGATTTTAACGAAATCTGATAATGCACACCGCATGAGAATGGTGAGTCAGGTGGCCCTAAATTTTTTGCGCTATCGTGTACCGTTTTGGCTGCATTTCGGGAACATACATACATACATACATACATACATACATACATACATACATACAAGATGAGAGTTTTAGTAATATACTAGACGACCCGTGAACTCGTTGGGTTCCCGTTGTGACAGCGGTTGATGAAAAAAATAAGTTCAAGAAAAAAAAAGGATAGCTCCAGCAAACTATACTGCTGAGGGTATTTGCATTGATCAAATTCTCCTGCAGAGTGCTTGACTGAATCGGGAATTGATTTCTTAATAATATTTTCGTTGCCCGACTTGAACGAAACTTGATATTGCACACCGCAGGCGAATGGTGAGTAAGGTGGGCTGAAAATTTTTGCGCTTCCGTGTATGTTTTGGCTGTATTTCAGGAACATACATACATACATACATACATACATACATATATACAAATGAGAGTTTTAGTAATATACGAGACGACCTGTGAACCCATTGGGTTCCCTTTGTGACAGCGGTTGATAAAAAATCATTTCAAAAAAAAAAAGATAGCTCCAGCGAACTATACCACTGAGATTGTTTGCATTGATCAAATTCTCCCGAAGAGTACTTGACTGAATTGGGAATTGATTTTTTAATAATTTTTTCGTTACCCGATTTTAACGAAACTTGGTACTGCACACCGCAGGAGAATGGTGAGTAAGGTGGTGTTGGGGAAATTATTACTCTCTAGACAAGAAACCTTTGCCTCAGTCTGAGTAGGTCAAAGTGTTTGTGTTTTTCCTCTACTGTTCTATTATTTAGTTGTTAAGGCCTACCACCTACTTATAATCTTGTCTTTCTTTGACACTTTGGACATTGCTTGGTTTTTCTGCAAGTACAAGGTGACCGGGCTGATAAGCTGTACATTCTGTTCTTTGCGATCAAAAGCCCTCTCTGCTTATAAAATGGAATGGATATATGGGGAGGGGGAAAAAAAGAGAGACAGCAAATAAATTGTACAGAAGAAAGAACTCCTTGTGGATATTGATTATTACTAGACTTCTGTGGTTTTATTTTATCCCGATACATGCAACACTGAGTCGGCTAGACGTTGAATCCTCGAGGAGGACAAGATCCCTCAACAATCTAAAGAATCCTTTCGATCATGACGTGGTTCGAGGATAGAAATCCACGTCAGTTGGTGCCGTGACTCGGATTCGAATCGGCGTTGTGCGGCGCTCGTGACCGGAGGTGCTTAATCTGCCGGAGGCAGTGCCTGGAGGGACGACAAGTGCTTGAGCGAAGGTAATCAGGGAGGGTTCTCCGAGGGTGCGATTTATTTTATTCTGCGATTTTAAAGTGAATTTAGCAGTTGTGATCTGTGTGTGATTTTAGAGATGGGAAACAGAAATTGTTAAAGGGAGGGAATTGTGTATACCGAGGCAAATTGTATTCAAAAACCACGGAGAGGTACATGTGCAAGAATTATGTTTGATAAGTATGGGCCTGAAGCTGTGAGAGACATGGGGAAATGGTGCAATTGGACCAAAAATAGTGGATTACCCTTCCCTGAGAATGGAACGTTCGATCACGAGTGTTTAGACAATTTAAGAAAAGTACTGGAAGTGAAAAATAGTGACAAAAAGGTCCAGAAGCAGGTGAACTGGAGCGTTTATATAAATTGGATGAAGGAATGTCATGACAGAGACGAAAAGGCACGGTTGTTAAACCTGAAGGGTCAGCTAGACCAATTAACGAAGCAAATGCCGGTGAGACTTGAAAATAAAACCAAGAGACAGCGAGCAGTGGCTGTCAGATTTGAAGATGAAGAAGAAGACTCAGATACATAGCCAGAGGGCACAGTTCCGATAGCACAACCGCTCGAGGACGAAGAAGCGGGAGAGACAGAGGGAGATGATGCCACAGGGCAAGGAGAGGCTCAACGGGGAGCCAGGCGAGTAATTAAGAAAGAAACAAGAAAACAAAGCAAAAATAAGGTTCCTCTTGCTGACAAGGGGAAAATACAAACTCGATCAAAAAAAATAATGCCAGAGACCGCAAAGGACGGAGATGATGAGGCACTCATAGGCGCATTTCCATTGCGAGATTACCCGGGTGCAAGGGAGGTACAAGCGATATATCGTCCGTGGGGCTCTGAATTAAGAGCCATCGTAAATGAGATGCCGAAGATATGAGAGAACCCCAAAAAATTCCAGGCAGAACTACGCGTGGTAGTGGCATGCCATCAGCCAACATATATGGACATGGAAATATTATTAAAATTAGTGGTACCAGAGGGGTTACTCTGACAATTGAAACAGGTAGCTGCATGGCCAGATGAAGCTCCTGGAGACAGGGAGGAGCTCAAAGAACATATCGACACCCTCATTGACGCTGTCACAGAGATGGTAACACTTAAGACTGACTGGGCAAAAATACAGATGTGCAGGCAACGCGCTGGTGAGGACCCATTGGAATTCTTAGAGTGTTTTCGGGGTTTATACCAATGTCACTCTGGACTGAAAGAAGATGGAGTACCATTTGCTCATGTATACCTTAATGGTTTGACGGCCAAATTACAAAATGAAATAAAGCGAGTATGTATTGGTTGGGAATTAAAGGAAGTGAAAGACTTGATGGAATATGTAACGCATTGTAATTCATTGTTGAAACATCGTTCTGACGAGGAAAATGAATCAACATTAATGCTATCCCAGGTTCAAGGTCAAGGTGAATGCCCCGGGGAAAGGAATGTGAGATATAATGCACAAAACCGAGGGCAAACCTATTACCGTCAGAGACCAAAATACAGAGACCAGCGCAGAGATTTCTGTTATACATGCGGAAAACAAGGACACTGGGCTAACGAATGCCGAAATTGTAGAAACAGTCGAACTTATAGTTCATATGAACCGGTAGAACAGAGACCAGCGGCACAATACAGAGATGAAAATCGCAGACACTCCACGCCTCCAGTGAATGAAAATCCATATTATAGACAGCAGGAAAGATGGGGAACACAGTTTGAGCAAGCTGGTGCATTTCAACCCACTGCACCTCAAACCGAATTCCCTCCTCCTCCTCCCCCATCCTCGTTCCCTCCTCCTCCACCCTCATTTCTTCCTCCTCCATCTCAAGGTTCATTTCAAACCCAAAACCCATTCGTTTTATGACAAAGAAAAGAAGCGACTTCGTCTGAGTTACCCTTCCTGACTTTGAAACCATGTGACGAACCGAAATTGACTTTGAAAATTGAAGGCCAAGAGATTCCTTTCTTAGTCGACACAGGAGCGACCAAATCTGCGCTCAGAAGGAGTGATTTCCCAGACGCCCTGTTACCGCGAGAACGAGTAAAAGTAGTGGGAATGTCAGGAGTTGCTAGTACGATTCCACTGACAGAGCAGCTCCGGGTGGAAATTGGACCATTGTCTGCAAACCATGCATTTTTGATGGCAACTGATATACCAATTAATCTGTTGGGGAGAGATCTGTTATGCAAGCTGAATTGTACAGTTAAGTGTACCCCTGAGGGTGTATATTTAGAAATACCTCACGAATCGCACAAAACTATGATGAATTTATTACAGGAAAATACAGAAAATCTTGTATATCAATGGACTGTGATTAATTGTGAAGCATTTAACCATTTGCAGGAATATTTGTCACATTTGGAGAGAAACGTACCCGAGGTGCTCGATTGGGTGAGTAAACACGGCATGGACATACGGTACTTACAGACTCGACTACATTGCATTGCAGATTGCAACGTCAAAGGAAAAGATAACGTCTATGCGAGTGAAATACTCTCGAAATTACACCAGACCTTTGACTTAGTGTTGGGAACAATTTGGATTGGGAAGCAAGGGATTGGCCTGGAGGTGCATCTCACGCAGGAACAATTAAAATTGTGGAACCAACCGTCCAGTGTTACACCACATGTTACTTTAGCGATTGCAGAAGGTTACCAAGAAACGGACATTGGTCACATGGTAACCTCTTTGAAGAAAGCATCACAAGCGACTTTGATGGAATCGAGCCAAGTAAACGGACTTTGGAAGATCGGGGAACAGGGATTCTGTTGGACAGAATGTCAAGGATCAGCAAAAGCTGTGTTCGAGGTGGTCGATCTCTCGGAATTAAATGGGTCAGGAAAATTACCTGAAATACTCGAACAAGTGCCGACTTGTCTGTGGGCAACACATGCCAACGATGTCGGCCAAATTAAAAGTATGAATCCAATCAAGATCACTATAGATCCAAAAAAGAAACTGCCTCGAAAACCGCAATACCCTTTGTCTCCAGAAGCAGAGGTAGGAATTGCTCCCGTAGTGGAAGCGCTATTGAGACAAGGGATAATCATTCCCACCGTTAGTCAATGTAATACACCGATCTTACCTGTGAGAAAACCTGGAAAGCCAACGTGGAGATTCGTACAGGATTTGAGGGCAGTGAATGATGCGGTAATTCCAGCTTTTCCTGTAATTGCAAATCCAACTACCATTCTATCAAGCATCCCAAGTAACACTACCTATTTTAGTGTTGTGGATCTTTGTTCAGCTTTTTTTAGTATACCAATAGCCCAAGAAGTACAGTTTCTGTTTGCATTCACCTACTAGGGAAGGCAATACACTTGGACTGTATTGCCCCAGGGGTATTGTGAAAGTCCAACATTATTCTCGAGGGCCCTCAAAGATGACTTGGATGATGTAGTTTTCCCTTGTGGATCCACACTGATTCAATATGTTGACGACCTGCTGATCTGTTCAGCGTCAAAAGACGCATGCGAACGAGATACATTGACATTGTTGAGGGCCTTAGCCAGGAAAGGACACAAAGCATCGAGAGCTAAATTGCAATTTTGCCAAGAAGAAGTGAAATATTTGGGGCATATTCTGAAGGGAGATACAAGACGCATCTCCTCTGAACGTATAGCGGCAATATTAAACCTGCCCAAGCCAACTACTGCTAAACAGATGAGGTCTTTCCTCGGAATGACCGGCTATTGCAGACAGTGGATACCAGATTATGCGGCCTTAGTGCGCCCCCTGGTGGACATTGGTTCGGCAAACGCGCCCAGCCCACTTGCATGGACACAAAATGCAGACAAGGCTTTTGTAACGTTAAAGCAAGCTCTTTCTTCGGCTCCCGCTCTGGGTTTACCAAACTATGAAAAACTTTTTCATTTGTACGCATGTGAGAGACAGGGGTTTGCACAATCTGTGCTGACACAGAAGCACGGAAAGAAATTACGGCCTGTTGCATATTACAGTACTAAATTGGATCCGGTAGCACAAGGATTCCCCCCTTGTCTCAAGGCAGTAGCAGCCGCTTCGCTCGCGGTACAGGCGACAGAAGCACTCGTCGCGGGAAACACTTTGATTCTCCTGGTGCCGCATGCAGTGACAGCTGTACTGTTAAAAACGAAAACACAGCATTTGTCGGCTTTAAGAGCAACGACATACGAACTCTCACTCACAGCACCCACGAACATTACGATTAGAAGATGCGCACCGCTGAATCCTACTAGTTTGTTGCCAGGAGTACAAGATGGTGATCCTCACAATTGTGAAGAGATAATCGCCCACACGTGTCTACCCCGTCCTGACTTGAGAGACACACCAATCCAAAATTCTGAATTGGTTCTATATGTCGACGGTTCATCATCACATGCACCTGATGGATATCTATTAACAGGCTACGCCGTTTGCTCTGATCACGAAGTAATCGAAAGCGGGAGATTGACTGAGAGCTGCTCCGCACAGCAGGCAGAACTGTTCGCCCTCACTCGTGCATGCCATTTAGCCAAAGGCCAAATAGTGACAATCTACACTGACTCCGGCTATGCCTTTGGTGCTGTACACGAATTCGGAGCACTCTGGCGCGAAAGGGGTTTTATAACATCATCAGATGCGCAGGTGAGGAATGGAGCATGGATTGCGAATCTGTTGGAAGCAATACTTCTGCCTCACCAAATTGCAGTGGTTAAATGTGATGCCCACACTGGGAGATCTGATGACGTCTCACGGGGAAATGCCAGGGCAGATGCAGCTGCAAAATCTGCTGCCCACACCAGAGCTCTTTTAATATCACAATGTGTATTGAGACAAGAGGAAACGCCGACCATTGACGATGTAAACACTTTACAGACAGCTGTTAGTGCTAAAGAATGAGATTTGTGGATACTGGCTGGATGTGAATTCGAAAATGAATCCAAATTATGGAGATCATCTGATGGTCGTGTGGTGGCACCAAGAGCTCTATTACCTTGGCTCGCCCGATTGGCACATGGGGCCGGGCATACTAGCAAGGGGGGCATGAGTGCTTCAATTGGGAGACAGTGGTTTGCCCCAGGGTTTAGTCCAATTGCAGAACAGTATTGTAAGACATGTCATATTTGCCAAAAACATAACCCAGCAAGGGGGGTGGAGATGGCCCCAGGAGGTCATCCAATTCCATTCAGACCTTTTGTTCATATCCAGATGGATTTTGTTCAGTTACCAAAATGCTGCGGTTTTGAATTTGCGTTAGTCATCGTCGATTTGTTCACCAAATGGGTTGAGGCTTATCCTTGTCGGAAAGCAGATGCCATTACTGTGGTTAAACTGTTGATGAAGGATTTCATCTGTAGGTTTGGAATACCTTGTAGGATCTCCAGTGAGCAAGGTACTCATTTCACAGCCAAAGTGGTGAAAGAATTGTGTCGCGTATTGCAAATCAAGCAACATTTCGACTGCCCGCATCGTCCGCAATCTGCGGGGGCAGTAGAGAGGCAAAATGGATTCCTAAAGAATAAACTGGCCAAGATTTGTGAACAAACTGGATTAAAATGGCCAGATGCTCTGCCAATTGCTCTCATGACTATGAGATCTACTGCAAATCGAAACACTGGCTTATCTCCGCATGAGATTCTGATGGGAAGACCAATGAGATTACCGAACTCACCTCCTTTGACTATAAAAGACATGAACGTGCAGCAAATGGACGACACGTTGCTTACGTTCTGTATCTCTCTGAATCATGCTGTAAGAACTTTTCATGCACAGGTGAAACAAGCTCTGCCAGAACCAGCCACATCTGATCATCACAACTTCAAACCCGGAGACTTTGTTTATGTGAAAATTTATAAACGGAAGAACTCTCTTCAGGCACGTTGGTGTGGGCCATTTCAAATACTGCTAACTACCCATACAGCTGTGAAGTGTAAAGGAAGAGCAACATGGATCCATGCCACACACTGCAAACTGGCACACGGCAGAAAAGAACCCGAGGAGAACATTGCTTCCTGATAACTTTAATGATTCTTTCCATTGCAGGATTATTTGTACTACTAAATGCAAGTTGTACAATGTGTACTTGGTCTGTTAAACCGATAAGTACTGTCTGTGATCAACGTTATTTGCATGTTCTTTGGAGATGGGCCTATCAGACTACCCACCAAACTAAGCCTAGGGCATTCAGAGACCGAAGAAGCTTAACGAGCAAAGTGGGTTCACCACATGGAATAAACACTTATCTGGCTCTTTCTCGTAAACACGCGAAAGCTTTTAATAAAACCAATTGCTGGGTTTGTACTAAGATACCTCATTCAGCAGTTACTGGGATACCGCTTCTGGCTATACCATTTAATCTGAGTGAATGGTGTGGGTACTGGGCAAAGGAAAGAAACTGGGATAAACAAGATAATAACCTTGACGACCACATCGTTACCAATGGAAATGTAAATTGCCTCCGCCAACGAAATTTCAGTAACTGGTTTTGGCCAAATTTTAATTTAAGTAAAATGCCTCCACATTTTATGGTTGAACGGGCGACAGAAAAACCCGAACTATGCTTGGTACAAGAGGCATGGGGAGAAAGAAGATTAGGGAATTCTGAATGCAGTAATTATGTTTATGAAAATCACACGATGGGACCACAAGTTGCTTTAAATAATACCTATTTCGTGTGTGGAAATCGAGCATACCCATGGCTTCCAGTTAATTGGAGTGGATCTTGTTTCTTGTCATTTATTCTGCCACATATGCGCCTGTTATCTAAGTCACCTTTTGAGCATTTGAAACGGGGTAAACGGGGTTTCACGTCAACTGAACTGTTCTTCATGATTTTAATCCCCCACTACGGTGTTGGACAAACGTCTGTGGGATTGGCAGAGTTAGCTGCTTCGCTTGAATTATTGGCAAATAAAACTGCTCTAGGCATGGTTGATATCAACTCGGAGGTCGTCGCCCTACGTGCACTTTCAATGCAAAACCGAGTTGCGCTCGACCTCATTCTCGCGGCTCAAGGAGGAACGTGTGCTGTAATTAACTCTGAGTGTTGTACTTATATCCCTGATAACTCGGAGAAAATCACAAACATAGCTGACAAGATTAAACAAGAAGGAGCCAAGTATCACAATTATTTTACAGAAGATGGGCTTTATTCCTGGTTTGAAGGGATTTTTGGAGGCTGGGGAACTACCCTATTGCATTGGATTTCCATTGGGTTATTGTGGATCATCATTGCAGTGGTGCTTGTTAGATGTGAAACAATTACAATTCCGGCATTGATTGTTTCTTGTCTAAAGAGGAATACTGCTAAAAAGGTGATGATGGCCCAAGCACCACCCTCATACCCTGGTTTTGAGACTGAGTCCTACGACTCTTTTGAGATAGAACCTGAACTTGGAAATCCATAAGTAGCGCAAATGAATGTGTTCAATATTCACGGGAATTGTCAATCCACTCTTGCTCATCTGCTTTGTTCCCGAAATAGGTTGTTGAAAATCAGCTGTGCAGCCCAATGGGTAGCCTTATCTTCTATCGGCCTAGGGGCCTACCGGAACCTCGACCAGGTCCGAAGCTGTACAACCACATGAATCCACCTGGCTTGCGGGACAGGAAAGGCTAAGGGACTGAGCTCTACGATGTGAAAGAGGGGGGATGTGACTACCCAAGAAAATGGGCACACTCGAATGCAAGAGAGAATGTATTTCCAAGTGAAGAGAAAATATATATCGTTAAACTTAACTTGTTTAGTCTTTTTAGGCAACAAGGGGGGAGTGTTGGGGAAATTATTACTCTCTAGACAAGAAACCTTTGCCTCAGTCTGAGTAGGTCAAAGTGTTTGTGTTTTTCCTCTACTGTTCTATTATTTAGTTGTTAAGGCCTACCACCTACTTATAATCTTGTCTTTCTTTGACACTTTGGACATTGCTTGGTTTTTCTGCAAGTACAAGGTGACCGGGCTGATAAGCTGTACATTCTGTTTTTTGCGATCAAAAGCCCTCTCTGCTTATAAAATGGAATGGATATATGGGGAGGGGGAAAAAAAGAGAGACAGCAAATAAATTGTACAGAAGAAAGAACTCCTTGTGGACAATGATTATTACTGGACTTCTGTGGTTTTATTTTATCCCGATACATGCAACACTGAGTCGGCTAGACGTTGAATCCTCGAGGAGGACAAGATCCCTCAACAATCTGAAGAATCCTTTCGATGACGAGGCGGTTCGAGGATAGAAATCCACGTCAGTGGGCTGAAATTTTTTGCGCTATAGTGTACCGTTTTGGTTGTATTTTGGGAACATACATACATACAGGATGAGAGTTTTCGTAATATATTGATAGATAGATAAAATTTGGCATCCACATTATTCATGCCTGTTCTCCCATCATTTCAAAAGTGAATGTTGAGCTTTGTCTGCATGCTCAACATTCAACCCGAAGAAGACCAGGATACCAAATAAGATGCTTTATGTATAAATACAACATGGAATCATGGTTTGTTTAACTGTGTGTTAATAGACGACCTTGGCATACAGGATGGCCTCGAGATACGGACACTCGCCTCTAAACTGCCTAGCTTTGGTTCTAATCTCGCCCCAGCAAAAAACTCATCCCAGTGTTTCACAGACTGGGTAAATCATCAATGAAATGTGTTTTCCGTCGTTCCGATGGACATTAAACTGGGTGTGCCATCTACCGACATTAGTTGGTGAATATTAAAGATCCCCACAGTGTCCTTTGCGAAGAATTGTGAGCTATCGCCAGCACTGTGGCCAAATTCCTGTCCAAAATACTGCTGGGAAGGCAAAGGCAAACGACCTAGTATAACCATTGCTCAGGAAGTTGCTTTGGTGGCACTGATGCTCTGTGACAGAGTATGAGGTTTATCACAAAGTTGAACAAATCATGTTGAACAAGTGTTATTAATAACAGTAGTCTATACTGAATGTTTTTGAACAAAGGTGGCAATGCAAGATGAACATTTAATGGAAGAAAACCTACATTTAGCATTGTGACCTGAAATAACGTTTCATAATAAAGTTCAAAGAGGTCCAAAATAAGTTTAAATTGATTATCGGTGGACTCGATGAGGTAATTCATTTAGTTAGAGTATCTGCTCAGGATAGAAAATGACCATATAGAAAGCAGAGAGGGGGGAGAGAGGGAAGGGGAGAGATTGAGGAGTGGGGGAGAGGGAGGGTGGAGAGGAGGGTGAGGGAGAGAGGAAGGGGACAGGGAGGAGGAGGAGGGGGGGGAGAGAAGTTTCCTTCTGTATCCATCCCTGTATCCAATTCAGTATTTCTCACAGCATTTCATTCTGGTTTCCCATTTGATGAACCATAGTTTAGTGGTTTCAGTTTCACTTTTCAACATCAGTTGCACTTTGGGATATCAGTTTAGATTTGTCATTGCAACTTGTGATGTGACACGAATGGTGCATTAAAGGTCAAAAATGATTTTCAGGGGAATTTTTTTAAATTTTCTAAGGGGTGTAGAGGGGTTTAGATTGGCCTAAGGGTCTTTAAAGGGCAAAAAGGATCTAAAGTGTTTTAAGGGTCGAAGTGTCTTAAATTGGGCTAAATGTCTAAAGGGGTCTAAGGGTAAAAGAGCAAAAGGGGCCTGAAGTGTCCAAATGGTCTGAAAAGTGTCGAAAGGGTCGAAGAATGTCTATACGTCTTGAGGGTCTAAATGGGTGTGAAGAGGTCTAAAAGGTATTGACAGAGTCTAAATGCATATTGAAGGGTCGAAAGTAAAGGAGTGAAGCTGGAGTGAAGAAATTTCCTCATGTTAGTAAATAAATTAACTCTGGAATGTAACACTGCAATAACAGGCCAAATGACCTCCTCGTGACTGTTTAAAATGCCTATTTAGGTGCATCATGGTTAAAAATCAGATCATAGAAAGTTTTGTCGCAAAGTAACTTTTGGAGCTCAAAGCAGTAAGGTCACAAACAAAAAAACATTTCACTTCTATATGTAGAAATGGACAGCTTATTACAGTGCATGCGCTGTATACAATTGTACCGAGATTGAAATGTCCCCGGTGTCTACCACGTCTCCGGTGTCCCCTGTCACCCCCCCCCCCCCAACATGCCTCGAGACAGCCAATGATGGCCGTCCGGTAGATGCAGTGTGTAACCTCGACGGAAATAGTGAGAATTGACGGAAATACCCGAGTATTTCAATGGAAATTTGTGAAACTAATGTGTTATATATGTGAAAATCATTTAATTTATTGCTTGACGGGAAAAAACCAAGAAACGCGCCCCTCTCATGTACGAACGAACGAAAGACGTCATTTCTGCCCACAATCGCATTTCGCGCCGAAAGACATCATTTCCGCCCACCATCGCATTTCATGCCGATCGCCGAATGCTGAAAGCTAAGTTCTTCTTATGCTATTATTCTTTTGCGGCCCCCTGCCATGCTGTATCGAATGATTTCATTCCTTCTGTTATATATAAAAGTGCTTATCACAGTAATAACAAGATTTTTACATTTCAAATATTAAGTATGCTTTTTATCCCCCGCTGTGTGGCAGAAGGGGGATATTGTTGTCACCCAGGTCGTCCGTCCGTCCGGGCGTCAACATTTATAGCTGTGAGTGTGATAACTCATAAACTGTTTGCCATATCGATTTGAAATTTGGGTCACACATGTACCACCTGAAAAGGAAGAACCCCATTGATTTTGTGCATGGCCGGATCCAAGATGGCCGACTGGGGCGGCCATTTTGAAAAAAAATTTTTTTGTAATAAATGGAAAACCGCTTGTCTGATTTTAATTATTTTTGGTTACTACATTCCTCACCCCTGGGGAACTTTTTCGAGATGATGACCAAATGGTGTCTCGTTTCCAATTCACCTCTCTCATTATCTGGAATATGTATGACCTTTTTCATTCAATGGCGGGGGATTCCCCATCTCTGATGATATATTTAATTGTTTTTCAACTGAAAAAGCATAAATTGCATATTTTAAAATTAGTGTACTCATTTGCTTCACCACACCCGCTGTATTGAAGGATTCCACTTGTTTTCCTGCTGCAGCCTCTTCTTCCTCTTCTCAACAAGGTGGCATCACTCTTTTTTTTCTTCCATCCACCAGCTAACAGTGAGATCTCTCAGCAAAGCCATGGTGAACAGAGAAGCTCTCTGAGAAGCTCTTTCAAGGTAATGGGAAAGTATGTGACGAAAAAGATCATAACGCCTCTGGAAAGACCAACCAATCCCCTGTGAAACTCCATTACGTTTGGACGTACACCCACCCCGACCCCTAAACCCCAACCCCAATGCGTTAGGTACATACTTTTTGAGTCATAAGGTTCGTAAGAGTCCCAAGTGTACTTTGGATAAGACATTGTTAAGAGGTCGGAGATTTATCGATAATATTCCAAGAAATGAAATATATCTCACCTGTGAATGAATACTTCTGTGATAGTGAGTCACTATTAGTGACCAGAAACCATTTTAAATGGTTTTTTTTTATAGTGGTTGCTAGGGTTACCGGCTCCACCCACTCCGATACCTTCGTACTGAGTTTTTACACTGAATTTCCGTTTCTAACAATAATACACACTCAAAATTATTTTTTTCTCATTTGAAGTGAGAGATCTATGCTTAAATTAATCAAACATCTTGGATCAAAAATCAAATCACGGTGTTAACTTTGTTATTTTAAGGTATATGATGTGCAGTATAAATTTGGAGGTGTATATTTAGTGAAGTTAGCCAAGATGGTACCGTTTTCACTCCAAACTCTTTTTACACCTTTGAGAGTTATTGATGAGCAGTGAAATTATCTTTAAATTGATGTGTATGGGTTGTTTGTACAATTTTCTGTTTTTCAATGATTCGCAGCATAAGTTAAACTACTCCAGTTCTCCCAGATTTGAAGGATGCCTTCTCCAAACTGCTGTTTTCAGATCTCGCCACAGGTGTTCAATGAGTTTTAGATCTGGGACTCATTGCTGTCCAGCGTGTTGTCTTAAACCATTCCTGGGAGCTTTTTGAAATGTGTTTGGGGTCATTGTCATGCTGCAAGACCCATTTTCTTTTCTTCTTCTGTTGTGGGTTTTTTTATTTTTTTTTTTGAACCATGAAATTATGTAGAGCCTTCGAGGGAGGGAGACGGTCCATAAGGAAGAGCTTTTTAACAAAAGAATAAAATTAAATTGTACGGAAAGGAAGAAAGAAAGGAGCTATTGTGGTGCCACAGCTGACCTGGCGTTTGACATGAGATACACCCGAACGGGATTTGGTATTTGGTCATTTTCTTCATTTCTGCATTATTTAGTCCAAAATCACTGGCATTAACACCTCGATTAGCAAGCAATGCCTTCTTCTCTCTTTTGTTGTACCTGTGTGATATATGGTTGCAATGCTTTGTTTTCGATCTTCACGCTTGATGGGATCATGAGGTCGAATGTGAGAGGCACTTCCATGTTTTCAGTGATTGCTTTTGGTTTATGTTCCCACAAATTTTCTGGAACTGGGATATCAAAGCTTTTGCAGATGTACCGGTGGTTTACTTTACAAACTCTGTTTTGTCATCGTGTGTACAGCTGTTCTGACATGAATTTTTTTGCGTGTGTGTTCGGTTTCTAAGCAAAGCATATCATTCTTTTGCTAATGCCACCTCCACCCCTCACCTTTCTGTCTCCCCCCCCCGCCCCCCGCTTTTCACTGGATGTCTGTCTCTGTCCAAACCCCTCCTTCCCCCCTCCCTCCCGCAGTGTGCAGCAAAGTTTGGTGAGGCTTCGCTCTCCCTACCTCCCTCCCCCTTCCGCGCTTCCCCTCCCTCCTCCCTCCGTCCCATCCTCCCCTCTCCCTTCCCTCCATCCTCTCTTTCTCCCCTCCCTGCCTCCTCTCCATGCCTCCTCTTTCTCCCCTCCCTGCCTCCTCTTTCTCCCCTCCCTGCCTCCTCTTTCTCCTCTCCCTGCCTCCTCTTTATCCCCTCCCTGCCTCCTCTTTATCCCCTCCCTTCCTGAACTGAACAAATATCAGAGGAGGGGAAGGTGTGGTCAGACCCCCACAAAGTACCCCTTTTAGGGTTTTCCTTTACCCAATAAGTTGCATGGACTAAACTTTGTCAAAATAAAGACGCAAGATGGTAGATTACGCATAAAAAAATGACTAAATTTATTTACTTTTATTTACGAGGAGGTAAAATTTATTTACGAGGAGGTTACACATCGTCGTCACAGCTTTCACTGTCACTGCTTCCACCATCGCTGTCACTCTCTTCGTCTTCACAGTCATCCACGCTCCCTGCTGTAACAAAATAAGTATTTTATGCCCAAGAAAGCTTTGATATTTTGGGGAAAAGTCAAATTTACCTTTTTCTGTCAACCATTTTCTTAAATGCATTATTAGAAACGAACTGTAATGGACAGACTGTTTCTTACCTCCTCCATCACTTTCCTCGAAGATGTCATCTTCGCTGCAAACAACATCCAACGATTTTGGAGAAATATCACCATCAAACCATTGCAATCGGGAACATCCATCCTCCTGTTTCCAGCCAAAATCTAGTGGTGATAATGCCGATTGGTTGCATTGTGTAGAAGATGGCCACCGCCTCGCAATGAGATGAGTACGCTTTATCTTCTGCAGTAGTACTCGTGAGCATGGCGGCAGGGCACTGCCATCAAACTTATTTACACACGAGAATCTTTGCTCTCCTTTCTTTGGTTTGTATTTGTCCAAAAATATCTGCAGACAGACTTCAATGACCGATGATATCTTATTTTTGCTGTACATCTCGCAAACTTTTCTATGTTGACAACTGTGTCCTTGCTGACTTCTGTTTCACGTCCTCGCTGACTGAAAGCTGCCTGTGCATCGTGGTTTTTCTGCAGTTGCTTCAATGGCCTTATTTTGCCTTTTCTGTTGAATGAGGAAGTGTAATCACAACCTGTGAAAGCGTGATATGCTGGGAGAGAGTTGCATTACGTCTCGCCGAGTGCTGCGTGCATCTGATTTAGACCGATGTATCTTTGAGTATTGTTGGTGAGCAATCCTGCTTCTATCCATATCTTCAACGACTGATCAAATAATTGGTAGCAACCTAATGCAATAATAAGGCAGTCAGTGTCAGATGTACGAACGATGACATTGTTTGGAGTTGGTATGTTTGCAAGATGGTAAAACATCCGACTGTCAGCTTCTTCATGATTGTTGCCCAGTGTCGCTTCTACCTGCTTCACTACTCTACTATCGATCACTCTGTAGCTGTAGCATACATCACCAGAATTAGCATAGAGAGTTTTTTTTGCTGAAACACGTCAGCTAATCCATCATCCTCCCGCCTGTTCACAAGGAACTCAATCATTGATTTCTTGAAACTGGCATTTTTGAGCTGAAATCCAATTACTTGGTCGTTTCTGAGCTGGACCAATGATCTGGTATGAGACAGATGTTGAAGCTCATGAATCTCTCTCACAGTCTTTGATGGAAGGAGACAGCCATTTGTGTGTGACAAAGTGAATAGCATCAGCAGGTGCTGAAAGAATCCTCTGGAGAAGAAAGCGAGCTACTGCGCCAAAACTGGATGGAAGAGCAGAGTTCATCTGCAAATGCAGGAAAAATGAAGCGTCAATGATAGTTGTATTTATTGACGTCGGAGGGGTTGTTGGAAATTGCGACTCCAGATACTTCATGACTTCAGCTTTAGGCGTTTTCTGCATTGTTCCGTCTACATGACTTAGCGACAGTGGAACTGGTGTTCGTGGATATTTCAAGACTTCCGCCATATCAACTCGTCGTTGTAGTGAGTGATAAGGGATACTTCTGAACAGATCGCGAACCAAACATGCTGCCACCACTCCACCATCTGTTCCTTGAAGTTTGTGTTTACCCGCTTCTGATGCAAACGTGTACAAATTCTGCCGTTGCATTCGCCTCTCAAACCTGGCTGGGTCTTCAACACACTCCTTGATGAACTTCCTTCTTTCTTCTTTTCCAATTTTGACTTCATTAAGGAGGAACTTCTCTGTGCTGTCTGAGGCAGCTTTACCTGTCCCTATGTTGTAGAGGTGTCCAGGATCAAGCTCGCTATTGAACGGATTCATGGTTTCCTTTACCATTGCCATGATGCTCCGGATAGCAGCATTGTCATTCCTGAATCTGTGAGCTTGCAGACTTGCAGTGACATCTTCTTTCTTGCTCATGTTCAGATCTTCAAAGACATGCGAAATCGCACTTGATCGAAGAAAGTGGGATTCCGCCCATCGTTGCCTAGCAGAGATGGAGTCTGTCATTGAGGCAATTCTGGTCTGTTGACTTGCTGCGTCAGCATTGATCGTTTGTTCCAATGTAAGATCTATGGGACTTCCTGAAAATGGTTTAGTTGTTCTTTTTTATAGAGAACCATCCCTTCTGGAATTCAGCAAAAACTTCTGGATGTGTTTCGTTTATTTTAAGGAGGTTGTCATGGTACTTGACAGTCCAACGCGCCTAGTTGGGGTGGTTCAATGCAAAGAAGTAGTTGGAAATCTTAGGTAGGCAGGTGATGTTTGCATCTAAATCGCCGACTCTGATACTTCGACTGTACTCGTTGTAGAGATGAATCATCTTGATGTACTTTAGCCAGAACTGAGCGGTTTTCCCATTCTTCCCATTCTGTGTATTGATCGATTAGACATTGTATTGCTGTAAAATGTCAACCATTTCCTTGGTGTAGCTGTGAGAATCTATGTTCTTGTGCTGCTTTATGGTTTCCAACTCGTCCCGAATTACGTTACATATATCAGATGCATTTTCTTGTGTGTACAGGAATGATTCGAAGCGCAGGATCTCCATAGAAAGGGCAAGTAACTCATGCATTTTCTTGCAGCGTTTGTAGTTTTTTTCCCTTGATGAATCCGTTTACTGTCCCTTTGGCCAGTACTTCACACTCATTGAGAATGTGAGGCCCACCTGATTATGAAATAAGTTTCCCAAAAGTACTGAAAAGTGCCCACTCTATATGGAGTGAACCTAGCGCAACAAACACATTATCAAAAGCTGGTTTGTTCTTCAGCTTGAATCTGCATGGCAAGATCGTAAGTTGCTGCAATTGACTGCTTTGGCCTAAGTCACATTTGGCACGGTGGCCGTAGGGTCTACAAAATCTACGGCCACTAGCAATTATAGGGCGGCTGCAGTATTTCCACGGTCACACAATGTAGCAGTCACATATGTTTTTATTTTTCGGGGAGCCGCACGGCGTATTTAGAAATTGTGGAGACCGAAAACGTGGGGGTGCCGTACGGTCTTTGATTTGATGTCGCACGGTGACCTTAGGGCGTCCCTGCGGCGGCCATAGAATTTTCAAGGCAGACGCAAGGTAGCCTCAAGGTGCCCACAAGGTGACCGCAGGGGGGCCCGAAGGCGAACGTGTGGCCAGACGGACATTAACGAGCAGGTATATATACCAGTTCTTTTTTTACTGAAATAAAAATATAACGGTTCGGAATATACCAGTATATATAACTGAATATACTATAACTATAATATATATATATATATATATATATATATATATATATATATATATATATATATATATATATATATATATATATATATATATATATATATAACTGAATATACCAGTTCGGAGTATGGGCAAACACCTATACTCCGATCTCTAGCAGTAGCGCACGGTGGACGCATGGTCGACGCAGACTGCCACGGAGGCCTACGCAGGACGCACGGCGGGCGTAGCGGAACCGTGCGTCGACCCTGCGTTGCCCGCAGGTAGTCACACAGACCGCAAGGCCACCGTACGTTGAACACAGGGACGCCTTAGGACTACCCTACGGCGACCGTGGAAATAGTGCGGCCGCCCTAATTTTTTGGGGGTTGGCAAAATTCATTTTTCATTGATAAGAGCCTACGGCAGCCGCACGAATAACACAACCCCACAGTACGCCTTACATACGGTCGACGTGGAACACATCTACGTCACAGCTTTGCTTGTCGAATTGCTACGGCCAACGTAGAAATGAAAAAAGTTATAACTCCGTGCTATATTTCCACGGCGACCCCTACGGCCTGTAAAAGATAGCCATACGGCATAGGGTCACCCTGAGGCCACCTCAGAAACTCTGCGGCTGCCACACGTTTCTGTCAATTCGGGGGGGGGGGGGTACGGCCGCCGTATCCTAGCCATATAGCAAATGTGACTTAGGCCTTTCCAGATTCGGATGCAATACGCAGAGATCTTCTCATTGTCTCAACAACAACAGCATTAGATGTTGGTGATTGGTTGATTTGTGGTAGGTACCAAATCTCCTGAAGTCGTTCATCCCTGGGTATAACCATCACGTTCCAACCTACCCACATTGGAGTGTCTATATTTTGACAAAGTTTAGTCCATGTAACTTATGGGGTAAATGAAAACCATAAAAGGGGTACTTTGTCGATGTCTGATCACACCTTCCCCTTCTCTGAAATTTGTCGTTTTATTATTTTTGTGATCTAATATCATACTTCTTGTTTTGACAAAAACAAGAGGTCCATGGACCTCGTGGGGTAAATTACCACCCCAAAAGGGGTTTCAAAGGCGGCACCAATTTGTGGGGATCTGACCACACCTTTCCCCTTGAAAATTTAGTCAGGTTTATTATTTTTGTGATCTACCATCTTACGTCTTTACTTTGACAAAGTTTAGTCCATGTCATTTATGAGGTAAATCAAAACCCCAAAAGGGGTACTTTGGGGGGGTCTGACTAAACCTCCCCCCCCCTGAAGTTTGGTCAATTTTATTATTTTTGTAATCTACCATCATAATACTTTGTTTTTACAAAGTTTCATCCATGTATTTGATGGGGTGAATATAACCCCCAAAGGGGCTTTTTCAAGGGGGTCTTGGGTCCAGACCCACCGACTGGGACGCAGCTGACAAAGTTTTTGTGAATGACTTAAGTGGCATGAGTAACTTTGAGGGGTCAAACCTTCGAGGGAAAATGGGGTGAAATTTTCCGTCACGAGCTCTCGGCCTAAAAGGTAAATTTGGTTTTTCCCCAAAATATGAAAGCTTTTTTGGGCATAAAATACTTATTTTGTTACAGCAGGGAACGTGGATGACTGTGAAAACGAAGACGAAGAAAGTGAGAGCGATGGTGGAAGCAGCGAGAGTGAAAGCTTTGATGACGATGTGTAACCTCTTCGTAAGTAAATTTAACCTCCTCATAAATAAAAAGTAAACTAGTTTGGAGATGGCAATGGTTCACGAGCAATGTACACGGTTCGCCTTTGTATTTTTTGACCTTCGAGGGGACGCCACGGGAAAACTGGCGGGAATCGGGAAAAACGTAAATGATGAAAGTTGCAGAACTCGAAGAGCACTACTTGCATACCAACTTTCATTCGAAACAGTTGAAAACCCGAGAAGCTCGATGCCCAATTTATTGATTTTTTTTTTGACATTTTCTAAGTTTGCGACCTTGACCTTGGAACGAAAATGAAAAATAGAGCTCTGTGGGGCAATGCAGGTGCCATTGGGCTAACCAAATACCGAAACCCCCGCCAGATTCGACAAATCCCCTCGGAGAAGATGTAACTTGAAATCGGCTACCCCCTAAAAGCACGTTTTTTTTGGGCGTGGCCCTGCCCTAATGAGCGTAGCATGCCCATTCTCAGGAAAACACAACTAGATCATGATATAAACCTCCCACCCAAATTTTATCAGGATCGGATCAAAACCCACGGAGCTATGCTCGGGACAGACAGACAGACAGACAGACAGACACACACATAACGAATATAGTGGTCACTTAGGCCTAAGTCACATTTGCTCTATGGCGAGGATACGGTGGCCGTACGCCCTCTGAATTGACAGAAACGTGCGGCGGCCGCAGAGTTTCTGTGGTGACCTCAGGGTGGCCCTACGCCGTTTGGCTATCTTTTACAGGCCGTAGGGGTCGCCGTGGAATTATAACACGGAGTTATAACTTTTTTCATTTCTACGTTCGCCGTAGTAATTCGCCAAGCCCAAAAAAAAAAAACTGGTAAAAAAATAAATAAAAATAAAAATGAACCCACTCGTTACCGTCCGTCTGGCTGCACGTTCGCCTTAGGGCACCTTGAGTCTACCTTGCGTCTGCCTTGAAAATTATATGGCCGCTGCACGGCCCCCTTAAGGTCACCGTGCGACATCAAATCAAAGACCGTACGGCAACCCCACGTTTTCGGTCTCCACAATTTCCAAATACGCCGTGTGGCTCCCCGAAAAATAAAAACAAATGTGACTGCTACATTGTGTGACTGTGGAAATACTGCGGCCGCCGTATAATTGCTAGTGGCCGTAGATTTTGGAGACCCCACGGCCGCCGTGGCAAATGTGACTTTGGCCTTACTGACTCGTGAACCAATAAATTTAGTCATTTTTTTATTCGTAATCTACCATCTTACATTTTTATTTTGACAAAGTTTAGTCCATGTAACTTATGGGGTAAAGGAAAACCCTAAATGGGGTACTTTGGGGGGGGTCTGACCAACCAACCCCCCCCCCTGAAGTTTGGTCAGTTTTATTACTTTTGTAATCTACCATCATAATGCTTTGTTTTTACAAAGTTTGATCCATGTATTTTATGGGGTGAATATAACCCCAAAAGGGGCTTTTTCAAGGGGGTCTTGAGTCCAGACCCACCGCCTGGGACGCAGCTGACAAAGTTTTTGTGAATGACTTGAGGGGTCAAACCTTCGAGGGAAAATGGGGTGAAATTTTCAGTCACGAGCTCTCGGCCTCAAAGGTAAATTTGGTTTTTCCCCAAAATATGAAAGCTTTTTTGGGCATAAAATACTTCTTTTGTTACAGCAGGGAACGTGGATGACTGTGAAAACGAAGATGAACAAAGTGAGAGCGATGGTGGAAGCAGCGAGAGTGAAAGCTTTGACGACGATGTGTAACCTCCTCGTAAGTAAATTTAACCTCCTCGTAAATAAAAAGTAAATAAATGTAGTCAATTTTTTTTTTTATTCGTAATCTTACATCGTTATTTTGACAAAGTTTAGTCCATGTAACTTATGGGGTAAATGAAAACCCTAAAAGAGGTACTTTGGGTCGGTCTGACCAAACTTTCCCCCCCTGAAGCTTGGTTAGTTTTATTATTTTTGTAATCTACAATCATAATACTTTGTTTTTACAAAGATTGATACATGTATTCGATGGGGTGAATATAACCCCCAAAGGGGTTTTTTCAAGGGGGTCTTGGGTCCAGACCCACCGACTGGGACGCAGCTAACAAAGTTTTTGTGAATGACTTTAGTGGCATGAGTAACTTTGAGGGGTCAAACCTTCAAGGGAAAATGGGGTGAAATCTTGCGTCATGAGCTCCCAGACTATCACCAACTAATTCAAGCAGACAGATCCCGAGCTCAACGTCCATTTTAGGGACGGCGCACTTTTTGATGCAATGCCATGCCTACAAAGTATCAGATCCATCAGTTTATAATCTGGTGGAGTACTAACCCAGGATCGACAGCTCAAATGTATGTGCGCTGCCTCTGCGCCATTTTGTCTCCACACCCAAGATGCAAATAAGGCAGTTTTAACATGTTCTCCAAACTACAGAAGTAATAATTTGCAAAGCAAGCAGTTGTTATCAAGCATCATTTTTAATGATAAGCTGTCCAAAATGATTTGCCTTCTTTTGCTTGGAATAAGAGAGTCCAACCAAAGCTTTCTCAATTCCCCCAAACATTCCAGTGCATGATGACATGACACCTGTGTGCATCAATAAAAAAATATTTTTGATGACCTTGGCCACCTCACCCCTGTTTGTCTATCTGTGAGCAGGCCATCTCATTGTTGTGGATGGATTTGGACGAAATTTTATTTAGAGAGGTTGGGTGTTTGACAAGGACAAATTGATTTGATTTTGGTGAAGATCCAGATGCGGATACGAGAACTTTTTGATTATTGAAGTGATTCTTCACTATTGAGAGATGGGGCCAAAAACAATATGCAGCATAATGTTTCCAAAAGTTGTGGATGGGTTCTGATAAAACTTGGTGGATGAGTTGGTTGGGAAAGTACCACGAACAAGGCGATTCGATTTTGGTGAAGGTCCAGATGTGGATACGAGAACTTTTTGATTATTGAAGTGATTCTTCACTATTGAGAGATGGGGCCAAAAACAATATACAGCAAAATGTTTCCAAAAGTTGTGGATGGGTTCTGATAAAACTTGGTGGATGAGTTGGTTGGGAAAGTACCACGAACAAGGCGATTCGATTTTGGTGAAGGTCCAGATGCAGATCCAGCCTATCAGTGGGATACAAGACATAAACTCTTCGGCCTGGTGGAGTTTCGCATGATACCAAGTGCCATTCCCGTTTATTTTGAGATTTGATGGCAATCTGATTTTATCAGATTTTATGATTTTCAGATCATTATTGTCAGATCTATTGTCAGATTTTATGAGAAAATTTTGTGAGGGTGTCACCAGGCCCCCACAGAAGTGGTTTGGCCTAAGGGAAATAGTTGGGAGAGGGATGGGAGCAGGTGTAAGTGTCAGACTTAAATATGTTTTGCATTGGCCTGGATAGATCCATCCAAAATTACAAATTCATCGAATATCTCTGAACGACTCGACTTTTTTTGTGAAACACGATGTCATTTCTTGGTTGTGGAATAATCGGGCTCATTGTTTTGTGGCAACACAAAGTAATGCTTGCAACTGCTTCCGTTGTGAAAAGGGCAAAGAGAGGAAGGGCAAGAGCAGGTTTACATGACAAATGAGCTGATGCCATCCAGTTCAATTGCAGAATCGGAGTTGAGGGTTGTTAAAACCTTCTCCACCTTCTCAGATGCAAAAGACACAGAGTCTAAGAGCAGTTGGGTGCGACTGGAAAGGGGGTGCGTAGAGAGACAGACAGAGACAGACAGAGACAGACAGAGACAGACAGAGACAGACAGAGACAGACAGAGACAGACAGAGACAGACAGAGACAGACAGACAGACACAGGTTGGGGACACAAAATTTTGAAGCAAACAGAATTGAGGCATTCAGCCATCTCATGAGCAGAGTCGGCTGTCATGCCATTTGAGTAGAGGGAAGGGATGGAAGGAGAACATACATCAGAGATAGACTTAACAAGGTACCACCAGGTTTTATAGACGGGAGACAACTTTGAAAGTTCAATGTTGAGGTGGGACAGATGTTTTCTGACTCTCTTGAGAGTGGACACACACTCGTTGGGGGCTTCGTGGAATGATGTGGCATTGCCTTAAGTCGGATTTGCCATCCAGGAAGAAAATTCAATTTCTTTCAAGGCATCTGCCTCACCACAGGATTCAGTGTACCATGGGCGGGAGGATGGGTGACGATAACTGAATACGAGATTGGATGAATCAGTCTGTGCAAAAGGGAGAGCAGGTTTTGTGTAAGAATTTCCAAGCTGAGGTAATGGTGTTGTGGGGCCGGGTCTCGGTGGCGAGCACGACCACTAGGGGAAGCAGTAGAGTCGGCTCCACTGAACACACCGGAATTTAGGTCGTACCTTTCAGATAAATCCAAAAGATTACGGGACTGTTATCGGACCGAAGATCGCCAAAAGGTCGACCATGTGAGATACGGTCAATTGCTAATTTCAATATACCTAAATACCCACGTCGGACAAACTACCGGGTACATTCACCCTCGGCAGGATCTGCGCGATCCGGGCCGTTACCGAGTCGTACCCCGAGCGGAGAGTACCAGAACCCTGCCGGCCAATTGCATGATTACGGCAACAACGGCCTTCCTAATCCCCAATACGCACCGTGGTAAACCAATGGCAGAAATGACAAAGAACGAGCTGGTACATTCAACAAAAGGGATGTTTATTAACAATAATCGGGGAGGGGGACACAGAGCAGAGTTATCCGAATAAGAAATGTAATGTACAATGAAAAGTACTTACACGATTCTACTTGACAAGACAGGCCCACACACAGACATGCACACCCAAAAAAGAAATGGACCCGCCGGGTCTTCATTCGGCTCTCCAGCCGAGAAGCATAGTTCGGCTGGGAGTCAGAATGGTTGGCTACCTGGCTGCGAGCGCGCAGCTGGTCGATCGCACTTTCGGAGCTCAGCTCGTTGAAGCCTGGTGGAGTTTCGCATGATACCAAGTGCCATTCTCATTTATTTTGAGATTTGATCGATAGTCTGTCTGTCTGTTCCGAGCATAGCTCCGTGGGTTTTGATCGGATCCTGATAAAATTTCGGTGGGAGGCTTATATCATGATCTAGTTGTGTTTTCCTGAGAATGGGCGTGGTGCGCCCATTATGGGCGGAGCCACGCCCAAAAAACGTGTTTTTAGGGCGTAGCCAATTTCAATTTACATCTTCTCCGAGGGGGTTTGTCGAATCTGGCAGGGTTTCGGTATTTGGTTAGCCCAATGGCACCTGCATAGCCCCACGGAGCTCGATTTTTCATTTTCGTCCCAAGGTCAAGGTCACAATGTCAAAAACTTAGAAAATTGCGAATTTTGACATAAAAATCATACGATCGCCCAAACTTTGAGAACTAGGATGACTATTTTTTATGCATAATCTTGAGGTCATTCCCCACCTAAAATCTTGAAACCATTTTCCTCTATCTCGAACACCTTGCCTGTGGTGCCCCCTTCAAGTTTGTTTTTTATGCTGATTTCATCAAAGTATGGATAATCCGAGGAGTGCGAAATGCCATATAGCCTATATGATGTTATATTGTTCCTGGAATGTTCCAGAGTAAGTTTTGCACCAAAGGTCATAATCCTTGACCTTTGACCTTTAAACTTCACAAAGGTCAAATTTTGAAAGTTGTGGGAATCAAACCAGGTTTTCGACCTTCTTCGGAGAACTAACTCCAATAAGCTATAGCACGTATCCTGTTTCCTTATTTTAATGTCCACAACATTGTTTTGTGACCTTTAAAGGTTATGCAAAGGTCAAATTTTGAAAGTTGTTGAACGAAACCGGGTTGAAGTTGTCACTCGTACCACATCATGTTTATTTTTTTTGTATACCTTGTCGAGGCTCGTGTGAGAGCAAACACACAACGCACATCAAGGGGGCATGAGACAAGAAGGGTGGGAGTGGGAGGGACGAAACAGTGGGGAACAGACACATTAGGAGATCTGTGGAAGGGAGAGGGATGGAACGGGGAACATGGGGAATAGAAGATGGACATTACAGGGATTTTCAGGAAGGAAAGCAAAGAATTTGGAGGAAGTGGGCTTAGGTGGATTATCGGGGGTAGAAAAGATCGAGGATTTGGATGGGGGATGATAAGAGGTGGTGGTGAACAGCTGTTTTGAAAGCCTGGAGGGAAGAATGGGAAAGAATAGAGTGAGGGAGTTTATTCCAAAGGTGGGGAAAAAGAGGAATGAAAGAGTAAAGCAGTGAGCAGTGATTCGTGATTTTGGTAATTATGCCAGAAGGGGGTTGTTGGCTGACCTTGAGCGCCCTGAGGAAATGTGGGGACTAATCGCAGAGAGAGCAGGGGGGCAAGGCTGGAGAGGAGACGGTAGAAGACAAAAAGACCACCGACCAACCTGCGGTGATTGAGTGAGAGGCCCAAAGACTCAGCCTCATTGCGGGAGATGCCGATGATCCGAAATGCCCTGGTTTCTACAGCGTGAAGCCGAGAAAGGTAGGAGGCAGGTTGATGTTGATGTTGATCATTTTTATAACTTGGTCAAACATTATCACATTGTCTCATCCTTGACTTCTGAAACAATCTACATTTTCAAATACCGCTCGTGAACATTGTCGTCTTCAGACTTGCTCTTGTTTTATTTCCCATTTTATTGACTTTGTTTCAGAAGTTGACAGAATTCTCGCAACTGCCGAGTTCAAGATTGATGGAAAAGAGCTTCACGTTGAGGCTTGGAATGAGTCCAGCTTTGAGGTTGATGCCTATCATATGAAGCTGGAAGGACTGGATGAAAGCACACCATTCAAATTGGTTTCATTGTTCATAGAACTGAACAGTGGACGCCGTCACCTCGACTTTGATGTGGATTACGCAATAGATGGGAGAGAAGCTATCGTTACTTTTCGTAAACCTATTGGTAAGAACTATTGAACAACACAATGCTTTGTTTAAACTTTGCAACATACTTGGCATGTGATGTTTGTTTTGAAACTGATGAAATGCTTCACTGTTCCTTTCCTTATTTCATTATTTTTAAAACTCATTGGCATAGTTTACTGAAATGCAAATGCAAAGAGATGACAACGTGTTCCTTCAGCTAGCTTTGCAAGTTTTTTGGGGGGAATGACAGTTTCCAACTGTTTTCTTTTCATTGTGTCTTCTGATAGACATTGGGCCACAATGGGTGAAACTTTTAAACACACAGTCACTCTAATAATAAAATGGAAATTTTTGATTGAGTATAACCAAGAAAAATCTGGGATTTGGTGAAGAAGGGAAAATCCAATCATAAAAACTTCCTGGCACAAATGCGTGCTGTGACAATATGGTTTCTCGGTCTTACTAGAAATGAGGTAATTCCATGGGCATATGTACTGAAGCAAGAACAACGAATCACCCTTCTTTTTCTTCTCGCGTATGGCAGCTTGGCTGCTGGGAGCTTTCATTTTGTTTCATTTTGTTTTGTTTTGTTGCTGTGCCGCTGATGCTGTGCCCCGACACCAGTACGTTGGTACTCATTTCACCGACTTCGGAAGGATGATAGGCTGCATCAACCCCACTTAGTGTTAATTCAGCCTCAATTGTGCTCGGTCTCAGGACCCGAAGACCCCAAGCCAGCCACCCTAGTTGCTAAGCCAACTCCAGCTTCTTAAGGAATCAACCAACTACCCACTGTCATGAGTTAAGATGTCACCATGGCTTTGTACATTATTTTTGGTCTTTCAAAGATAAATAAATAAAAATCCCGAGATTTTATTTTGGTGTATTACAAGCTGGGCCTAGTTCATTTGAAACACTGGCTTCACATTTTTAGATGAAATGGCCAACAAGGTAAAAATTGCCTCATATTGTCCTGTGAATGACAATGCAACATTGAAAGAGATCTCATCAACTGATATTGCAGAAAAGCCAAGTTTTTGTGTGTTGCTTCCTACTCCTTCTTCCCCTTACCTCTTTCATTTTTTCTTTGTTTTACTTCTCTCCATGCCTTTACATGCATCACTTTGTAGCAAAGTGATCACTCACATCAGTTGAGTCATTGTAGCAAAGGAATAAATGTCATTAAACATTAACAGGTTTGCACAACCAAAATCTCTGATCTCTTCTTCACTGTGGAAGTCGGAATTAAATGGAATGCACCACTGGAAACAAAGTGTAGCTGCTTAAGATAAGTCCCAAAGGAACACACCATTATGCCTTGCTGCTCTCCGTTGTCCTTTCCTCCCTTTTTCCCTTTCCAAAATGTTGTTTTTCCACTGTTGTTATTGTTGTTGGCGTGACTCCCTTTGTCGGAGTCCGGAAACTTGAGAGCAAATGTAACCTTAACCAATCACAATTAAATCTTATAAAAAAAGTATAGACTGGTCCGAAACACGATCCACGAGCTTTTCATTCTCACTAACCATGCCCCTGGTCTTTGTGGTGCCTCATCAGGTCCCTCTCCTGTTTGTCTGTCCTTTATCTACTCGCTTCCCTCCTCCCCGTTCCTAGTTTGTCGACCCTCTCGCCAGTGTTACCTCTTTCATGAGCCTCTTCCATTGTATTCAATAAAATATTATATTTCATTTATAATGGACTGGGGTGGAGTGATGTGAGGTGACAAAAGTTGAAGAATAACTTTATTTGAGGGGGCAGGGGGAAGATGAAAGCAACTATAATAATTGGTTCACACATTTGAGACACGAGATTGCCTGTTTGAGTAACATTTCCTGTGAAGATGATTGGCATTCTGATGGAGAATTGATGTTTTGTTCATCCGTACTTGTGCTTGTCTTCTCAGCATGGAAAGTTTTTCAAAAGACCTGCTCAATTTGTAAGCTCTATGGTCGAGCTATATTGGCGACTCCACTACAAATGACAAAGTGGCTTTGTGTGGAAGGATTTCCAAGCAGCACCAACATGATCACTCTCCATCAATATTTTCAAAAGGAAGCAGAAATCTGTGGTGGGAATATAAACAGGATGTCAATGGAAGAGCACAAACAAATGGCATATCTGCAATTTGACAGCTCTGAAGGTAAATTGAAATCTCAGAATGTTATTAATATTTTGTTCAGTAGATGTTCAAACGTGAATTGAAAACTTCCACAAAACTCAATGAAAGAAACATTTTGTTGTTTTGGAAAGTGTTTTGCTTTCAATCTTTATGCCTGGTGTTGGCTTCATGGTTAGGGTGGCGGGATTTGGATCCGAGTGTCCTGAGTTCAAATCCCACTCAGCTGTTGAATTAATACCAGGTGGGGTTAACTCGGCCTGTCATCCTTCCGAGGTCAGCAAAATGAGTGCCAGCTTGCTAGTATCCTGTGTCAGAGTGGCGACCCATCCAGAATTGTGGCCACTAAGTCAAGGGGACTGCTTTGGCAGCACCAACGCTCTGCCCAGAGTATGGTCCCAATATCCTCCTCCTCCTTTTAATCTTTGTAATCATCTTCTTGGCTTTATTACCCTTGCCAAAGGAGAGGGTATTGCATTTGGGTCCGTTTGTTTGTCTGTCTGTTTGTCCGCACAGAACTTTCATGTTTTTCTCTGCAACTTTTTTTGGAATTCAGAGGAAATTTTCATCATTGGTGCAACTACCCATGTAGAATGTTTGAATGATGATTATGATGTCCTTGGTCACGTGGTGTGGCAGTCATATTGGAAAAACGGAAAAATTTTGGATCTCTGTACCTCTGAAACCGTACCAAGGGAAAAATTGAAACTTGGTACATCGCAAGTACTCCTCGTGGCGAATGAGTGCGATTTTTTTTTTTTTTTTGCATGACGTCATCGGTGCCTTTGTTGTGATGTCAGAATTGCATATGTAGAACGCTACATCCAATCAGTATGAACATTTTTGAGGGTCATCTCGGGATGAAATAGTGCACAAATTTTTTTTTTTTGATTGTCATTGGTCATGTGATTTGGCAGCCATTTTGTTAAAAAAAAAAAAACTTTCAAAAATCTTCTTCTCTGAAATGGCTGAACAGGTCAAGGCGAAACTTCAAATGAATGTTCCCCAAGGTATGCATGTACATTGTTGTTAAGGAATAATTGATGTTACATGGCTTAGCAGTGATATTAGATTTAAGAAAAATGTTATTTAATGTTTCCTCTGAAACCACTTTGGCAATTGTCATGAAACTTTACAATTGTGATCCAGTAGTGATGGGAATACTTGTTGTAAAATTCAACTTGATCGGACACACAGTCTGGCAGATAGAATTTTTTTTTTCTTTGATGTGTTTTTATTTATTTATTCACAAGGCTCAATTAGCTGTGTCTGGATGAGTTTGAGGGGAGAGGTGTAACAGCTGAAATGTGAATCCTATCCAGGTTCCTCCTGATGACTTCATCTTTTCTTTTTGCTTGTTCGGGTTCCTTCTGATGACTCCATTGCAGGACTGGACCTATTTGGTCTTCCATCTGATCTGAATTGAATTGATTTAAATCCCATTCTGAATTCAATGGAATAATAATAATAAACGGCGTGGGTCAGGGTCAGGTGTCCGATCAAAGTGGAGTTGCATCAAAGATATGTGAAGGATATGTTAAACAGCTGTTGAACTGGAAAGGAAGCAGTGGCAAGCTGGAGCTAATGTGTTCTGTCGAGGGGAAAGTGGAGTTGGTAGAGCTCACAGAGGAGGAAGTGTGGACGATATTGAAGAGGATGAAGAAGGGAAGATGGCCAGGCATTGATGAGTTGTGTACAGAGATGATAATTGCAGCGGAAGGAGTCAGAGTCATTTGGACAAAGAGGCTGTTGAACATATGTCTGCATGAGAGAGGGTTAAATTCCAGAGGATTGGAGAACAGGGTTAATTGTGCCGATATGGAAGGGGAAGGGTGATGTTCAAGATCTGGGGAAGTACAGTGGCGTTATGCTCCTAAGTCATGTCATGAAGATGCTGGAGAGGATTCTGGATGGGAGGATAAGGAAGAGTGTGGAAATGGAGATTGGAGAAGAGCAGCAAGGGTTTATAAAGGGTGGGGGATGACAGATGGGATGTTCACACGGAGACAGCTGGTGGAGAATAGGTTGGAGGTGCAAGGTGAGATGGCATTGGGATTTGTGGACCCGGAGAAGACCTGTGACACTGTCTAGAGAGAGTTGTGGACCCGGAGAAGACCTGTGACACTGTCCCGAGAGAGATGGTCATGGTGACACTGAGGTGGATGGGAGCGCCAGAAGCAGAAGTTAGGGTGGTGGAGGGAATGTACAAGGGAATGAAGGGAAGAGTCTTGGTTGGTCCTGGGATGTCTGAGAAGTTCAGCATGAACATTGGTTTGAGGCAGAGAAGCGCTCTCAGCCCACTCATGTTTATCATAGTGATGTAGCTGGAAACCAGGATGGTGAGCTTGAGAGGGTAGTATGGGGAGGATGCTGCATGCGGACAATCTGACTTGTGGTGGAGAGTGGACAGGAGATGCAGGAAGTACTGGGGGAGTGGAAGGAGGCATTTGCGAAGCATGGACTGAAGATGAGCAGGGAGAAGACTGAGGTGATGTGGGTCAGTCAGCAGAGAAAAAAGAATGAATATCAGACGGGGAAATACGTTTTGAGTATTTTGGAGGAACAGTGACCGGGGATGGTAAGTCCGAGGCAGAGGTGCTGAGGAGGATTCAGGTGGGGGTGAATGCGTGGAGGAGGGTGGAGGGAGTAATGGCAGACAGAAAGATATCAAGAAAATTGAAAGGGAAGGTTCTGATATCGTCATGTGTAACGCCGGTCAACCTTTATGGTCTGGAGATGTTGGCACTGACATAGAGGCAACAGGGGCTGCAGGTTTGCGAGAACTGGGTCAGGAGGATTGCAGGAGTGAAGAGGGTGGATGGAAGGAGGATGAAAGAACTGAGGAAGGAGATTGGTGTTTGGATGAGTTTGACAGGGAGTTCGATGAAATGCCGGCTGAAATGGGCTGGACACGTGGTGCGGATGGGGGAAGAGACAATGGCAATCAGAGCAGATGGGTTGGGGGATAAAGGTTGGAGGAAAAGTGGTTGACCGTGGTTGACATGGGAGGTTTGTGTGAGGAGCGATATCTGTAAGGTATGGGTGGTTGGAGAGTGGAGAGAGTTGATTGAGGACAGATGGAGGTGGAGGAGTATTGTCGTCAAGGCAGGGCAGACGCTTGGGGCCATCGGACCTCAACCCTGATAAAGGGAAGAGTTGGAGGAGAACAAGATCCACATTATCCTGACAGCAAATTTGAAAGTTGCTTTGGGTGCATATCCCAAAAGTTATCGTGGGATCTTTATCATCGTCATTGTACATGAGATAGCCAGCTTAACATTTTACCAAAGAATGTCAGGCTTGATAATTTGGTGCTCAAACTAACACCGCAACCAACAGCAGTTTCACAAAGCCTGGTGTTGGCTTCATGAATAAGGTGGCTGGCTGAAGATCTTAGGGTCCTGAGTTTGAGCCTCTGTCATGCTGTTGAAATAACACCAGGTGGTTGACTTAGCCTGTCATCCTTCTGTGATCAGCAAAATGAGTACCAGCTTCCTAATAACAGGGTTACTGCGTCAGCGGCACAGCCGCACAACCAGAAAATGATGCAATCCCATTCTGTATTCGTACAGTTTTGTACGCAACCACAGGCTGCGTACAAAACAACAAGCAGTTTTGCGTCTTATTCTTGGATAAATTGACCAAGGGCAGGATCGCTCAGACACGAGCACACAGTCAAATGGGCAAGGCCATGTGACTTTGTTCATAACATGAACGATAAAATTCATTTCAAAAGGCATGAAAGCAAGTTAATTTTTTTTTTCAGTGTGTGGAAATATGTCGATAATGGTTTGCACTACAGTCTTTTAAAAGTTTGCATTTGTTCTGTTCTCCACTTGTGTAACTTGCAATATTTATCACTGACCCTGATTTATATTTACCTTGCAGTGGCAAAACAAGTTTTGGCAAAGCAACGTTGCCTTCAGCAGACATCCACACAGATGTTTGAATACAACAAAGAAGACGACATTGTAGTTCGGGGACATACAGTTGCAGCAGAGATGCCAAAGAAAGTGACATGCCACATTGACCACAACATCTTGAAGTTGATTGTAAAGAACCCTTTCTTTACAAAGTACATTCAAAGTAAATTTAAAAGCATTTCTGCAGAGTTGCAATTTCACCAGTCCACATCATCAGTTGTGGTGATACCAAGATTTAAGATTGAAGCAATGTCCTCTTTAAATCTGGCTCAGCATTGGAAGATTGCTGTCCATAAAATGTTTCAAGAAACAATGAACAATTTGGGTGGAAAAACATTTGCTGTCACTCATCCTGAGGTGTGGAAAAGAGTGCAGAATGAAATGACACAGCTTACGACGAATGCAAGAATTATCAATTTTGATAATTCTTCACTGAACATACATTTGTTTGCTGAAGTGAAGGATTTAAAGATTACCGGCAAGACAATAGAAAAGGCAGTTGAAAAAGCTCACAAAGACATTAATGCTGATCCTCGTTTCATCAACAAAATCATAACTCTGAAATTTTCAGAGTTTGAACTTCTGAAGAAGTTAAAAGTCGAGGTGAACATGAAAAAAGATTTCCCTTTTGTAGTTTTGGAACTTCGGGGTGAAACGAATAGCCTCTCATTTGAAGGAATGAAGAAATATTTTAAAGGTGTGTGAAACAAGGTGAAAAAGTCGATACGTACATTCACCCAAAAGAAAATCTCACTGACAAGTGAAGTCATACAGTTCCTTCAAAATGCTGAAATACAGCAAGCTATTAATGAGAGGTTTGAAGAAAATTCCATCACTGCTCACATCATTTGTTCAAAACAAGTTTGTCTACATTCAACAAAAGATTGTTTGCAGATTGCAGAGACTTTCTTAAAACAATTGCTATATCCATAAGGCATGTCCTCATTCCAAAGTAAGAGAGAAGATGCGCAGAAGAGCACACATCTCCATGATTGCTGGGAACCTCAAGGATTCCAAGGTGCATAAGGTTGCTTGTAATAATGATGGACTATTGGAGGGTTAACACTGATTATCTTGCCTTTTTAGGGATTTTCTTTGTGATACGCATGTTCAAAGTGTACGTGTCATAAAATAGGTCAACTTTGAGCATCGATTTGTATCACATGTCAAATCATTTTCTTTTTTTCATTGGAGTAATGTTTGAAGGAATTGGATTTATGTTTGCATTCATAAAAATTTTGGAAGTATTTTCAACATGGTAACTGATTTTCCAAAAGTTTCCCAAAACATGGCGAATGGCAGCTCTCAGAGAATGAGGTAAGGCGAGTAATACAGCTCATATGCTCTGAACATTATGATTGTGAAAAGGCAATTTAAAATATTGTTGATGGACCAGATGTTTGTTGTTTTTCCAAAACCAAGTCTGTGTGATGGAAGGGAAATTTGCCATTCTGCATGGTATCGAACAAACGTCAGAAGTTTTGAAAATTGTTAATCCAGATGTGATCCCATCCTATTGTACACCGCTCCTTCCCAATGCCATATGCAGGCAATGCATGACGTCATCGCCAGACCCCGAAAGAAAGGAGTACTCAGTTTTCACTCCGTTTGTTTGTTTTCTTATTTTTTTCTTTTTTTTTGCATTCAATGTCGCGGCTCTTATTCAGAGCAAACACACAGAACGTACAACAAGGGGAGCAGGAGATAAGAGGGGTTGGAGAGGGAAGGACAAAACAATGGGGAACAGAGACATGAGGAGATCTGTGGAAGGGAGAGGGATGGGGTGATGGTACACAGGGACTTTCAGATCCTCATATGACAGGGAACTTTTGGGAAGGAAGGCAGGGAATTTGATGGAGGTGGCTTTGGGATGGATTAATGGGGGTAGAAAAGATTGTCGTTTTGGTGGGGGGAAAATAAGAGAGGTTGGTGAACAGCTGTTTTGAAGACCTGGAGGGAAGAGTGGGATTGAAGAGAGTGTGGCAGTTTGTTACAAAGGTGGGGAAAAAAAAGGAATGAAAGAGTGGAGGTGAGCAGTGATTCTTGATTTTGGTAGTTTTACCAGAAGGGTGTTGCTGTCGGACCTTGAGCGCCCTGCGTAAATATGGTGGGAAATATCGCAGACAGAGCAGGGGGTGAGGCCAGAGAGGAGATGGTAGAAGACAGAAAGACCACTGATCTGCCTGCGGTGAGAGAGTGAGAGACCCAAAGACTCAGCCTCATCGTGAGAAATTCCAATGATCCGAAATGCCTTGGTTTCCACAGCGTGAAGCCGAGAATGGTGAGAGGTGGGAGCACCAGCTCAGAGGGGAGAGCAGTACTCCATCAGGCTATGAAAAAAAGATTTGTTCGTGGTCAGGTGCTTAGGTGTGCCAAAGAAGGACTTTGCATGATGGAGGTTGCCCAATCGGCGACTGGCTTTGGAGGCTAGTTTTGAAATGTGGCTTTTCCAGGAATGATCATGGCAGATTGTGAGACCCAAAAGCTTGAATGAAAGGACTTCTTCAAGAGGATTGTTGAGAAAGTAGAAGGGGGAGTTTTCCAGATGCTCCTTTCGGAGAGACCAAGTGAGAGTGTGAGATTTGTCAGGATTGAAAGACATGTTCCACATGTTTGACCAGCCTGTGATTTTATCCAGATCTGGAGAGAGTGAAGAGGCTGCTGCTTGCCGATCTGAGGAATGACAGATGGTATGATAGACGGTGTCATCATCAGCAGAGAGATAAAGAGGATTTTCCATAGTCAGAGAGATCATTGATAAAAACCAGAAGAAGAACAGGGTCCAGAATGCTGCCTTGAGGAACTCCAGCCTGGACAGGAAATGGGGATGAAAGAACTCCATTACTGCTGAAGCACTTTATTATTGGCTGGGGTTACAATCCCCGAAAGGGTCACCACTCAGACGCAGAATTTGGCTTCTTTTTATTTATTTATTTATTTTGGCTGCGACAGAAGAGGAAGTCTGCGAGCCTTGAGTGCAGATGGCCTTGGTTACCATCGGAAGAGAGTTTGCTGAGCAGGGCAGTGTGCCAGACCGTATTAAAAGCACGTGATTTGTCCAGGGAGAGGGCTCTGATTACATGTCTGGCATTGAGGACCTCCATTCATTGTTGGGAGAGCAGAAGCAGCATAATCAGGGTCGAGTGACCTGGTCTAAAACCAAATTGATGATCGGAAATCAAGCCATTGGAGAATACGAAGGATTTAATGGCTGAAGCGATGATGGATTCCACAACATTGCTGAGGATTGGGAGAAGGCTGATTGGTACAGAGGTCCAGGGATCTGTTTTTGCACATTTTTTTATTCGGAGATGTCATGTTTGCTGATTTCCAAGCAGACGGCTGATGACCTTGAGTAAATGAAAGGGTGAATAGAACAGAGAGAGGGTGAGCACGAGCAGCAGAGCAGATTTTTCAGACATGTCGGCTGATTCCGTCTGGACCGGTTGCAGAATCTGAGTCGAGGTTTGACAGCAAGCTCTCCACCTTGTGAGGAGAAAAGGACACGGAGTCCAGGAACAGCTGGGTGCGATTGCCTGAGGTGGGTACAGAAAGCGATGAGTTTGGGACACTATATTTAGAAGCAAACATGGAGTTTAGGCATTCAGCCTTTTCATGTATGTACTTCATGTATGTACATCGGGTTTTTCGCTTACCTGGAATTGGAATTCCAGAGAAGGCATTGTCATGGAGCACTGTCCATCCATCCATCTGTCTGTCCGTCCGTCTCCCATTTCGACTTCTCTGACCAAACTGCTGGGCGATCCGGCTGAAAATTGGCAGCAATGTTCTGCTCCTGACTGGTAACGGGGATTGCAAAGCTCATTCCGGTATGTAACTTTAAGTACGTCAAAATGGCGGACTTAGTAAATTTCTTCAAAAATCCTCTTCTCCACACCCACCTGTCAGAATGCTACCAAATTTCGGTTGCAACATTATGACAGGGTCTGGATGTTAAATTGTGGAGGCCATGCTGATGACGTGACCGGAAGTGCGTCAAAATGGCGGTCACACATTCCAAAATCTTCTTCTCCAGACCCACCTGTCAGAATGCTACCAAATTTCGGTTGCAACATTATGATAGGGTCCTGATGTTAAATTTTGGTGGTCATGCCAATCACTTGACCAGAAGTGTGTCAGAATGGCCGACTTATTCAACTTTTGGGAAAATCGCCTTCATGCCATGATAGACATTCTTCTCCAGACCCAACAACCAGAATGCTGTTAAATTTGGGTTACAACATAAGGCCAGGGTCCAGATAAGCCACATGTCCAGTGCTCCTATTTTTTATAACATGAAATGGGCAAAGCTTCGAAACGAATGAAACACAGTGGGTGAGAGAGTTTGTTCTTGTTCATTTTGTGTCCGATATCGGCTTGAGTGTGCGTTCAAGCAAATTAATTTCTATCTCCGGTTTCTTGTCCTAGTTGTCTTTATTAATATCTTATCCACAAAAGATATCAATAAATGAAAATGGTTTTTCTTTTTATTTTACTCAATCGACCCAAACACAGTGGGTGAGAGTTTCCTCTTCTTCATTTTGGTTCCTGTGCAAAGAAATGTTTACATCCTGAACATTCATTGGGATTGGTAGGGGATATGTATTGCAAAGCTATTCTTGCTCTTGTGGTTGTTACTTTTGAGGGATTCAAGGCCTTCCTTTCGAGGCTCATTCAGGATCTGTTTCTGAGGATTGAACAATTGCAATGAATGATTACTGCTTTTCAGTGATGCATTAATTATGCCTCCGCTACCTGTTTGAAATTTTGATGCGGTGTTGTTGACCCTGTTGGCCTTCATCTCAAAAGGAACAAGCTCATGATTGTTCCATTATATCAAACCATTGTTCTGTGTGGATTTGTCGACTTTTTCTGGTTGGTGACGAGGCTGGAAGGGTTGAGAGACTGAACTTCAAGTGGTTTGTCAAGGAAGTCAATTGGAGGGTTCATCAGATGAACCTTTCACAGAAACTGAGTGAGAGTGTGAGATTTGCCAAGGTTGTAAGACATATTCCAAGTGTTGCACCAGCTTCTGGTTCTATCATCGTCTGCAGAGATCTTGCATATCTGCAGAAATATCGTATCAGAGGCCTGTACATAAAAGACACAGATACCTTCCATTTTTGAAAACTTCAATGTCGTAATTATGTTGGGCATTCAGGCCACAATTCCCAAACCAACCATTTACCCCTTTTTAATGAGATTCGAGTTGCATAAAATCCAAATCACATTCTGGTGAGTAATGACAGGAATGTTTCAAAATACATACATTGATCGATATTGCATTAACATTTCTATATTCTGGTTTGCTAGATTTCATACAAGCATTAAATTCAATATGGAGGAAGACCATCATGCAGCCAAAAATCCCAACCACTCCTCCAACCCCACTACCAGCAAAAACATCCAAATTTTCTTTCGATGCAGCAGAGATCTTTGAGGAAAATAAGGAGTGTGGCACACCAATTGCATAAAACAAAGAAATGAAATATCATCTCCAATTCATGACAAGCTATTGTCTGGAATTAATATAGAATTAATGCTTCCCCCTCACTCCACCCAAGCTCTCCCAGCTTCCCTCCTCATCCTGCACTCTCCCCACCCTGCCCCCCATCCTAAAACCCACCAACCTCCCCATCTTGCACTCTCTTAATGTCTCCTTCCCTGTTCCTAACTGTCTGGACCTAAAATAACAACCTTCACTCCAACCTGACATCTCTCAATTCAGACCACTGCTGATAAACTGGATGGACATCCATCTGTTTGATGGAATCCTTCCTCCTGCAGGTAGTCCATGACTCCTTAGTGTCTCTCGCTGGCTGTTGCCTCCTCCAATTTGATTGGCCTGAACCCCGCCTTGGTGGCGGAATTGCACTTCGCATCAATAACTCAATTTCTCACTGTCCATGTACTGATCTTTCACCTCGCAACCCCCAGGAGTACCCTTGGCTGTGACTTCCTCTCCGCTTCCTCTTCTTGTTTATCAGTGTGTTGTACCATCCTCCAAACAGTGATGACTTGATCATCATCTCTCTCGGACAACATGGACCAACTTTTAAGCACCCATCCCAACTCTCTTCCTTATCATATGTGGCGCTTTCAATTGTCACCATGCCAATTGGATGTGTGTTGGTACCTCTCCCACCAGACATGTCACTTCAGCAAAGGACTTCTGTGACTACATGGGACTGATTCAATCTGCAAACATCAATCTTCTGGTTCGGGGTTGCTTCACGTGTAGATCAGATCCACTCCTTCCACCTGAATCAAAGTTAAGTTTTCCGAACCGGACCCATCGTGTTTTTCTGTTATGTTTTCGTCCCTGTGTGATGTTTGTGTTTTCATCAAAAATTTTCCATGATATATCATACCATGTTGTTGATATTGTTATGGTTATGGAAATTTGCAAACCACCATTCAGGTCCCGTAGGTGAGATATCTCTGTAAGTACATGTGTAGTTAGCCCCAAACCCGTTGTTTAGAGGGAATAAATGCGATTCATTCGTGCTGTGACCCTTTGGGATAGCCGTTTTTCTGTTCTATCTTTATTTTGAACCAACCACGTCTCAACCGCCATCACACAACAACCACCAACCACAATGCCGCTTCACACAACAACAACGCCAACAGCCACGATCGTGACCTTCACAACTCCCTCCCGCAAACATCGCATCACCGCCATTCTAAACGGAACCATGGCCATAAACCACCACCTTAAACCTTCCACCACCTTCACTCCTCCTTCTACCGCCATTCCCGCACCACCTGTGAACACCGAGCGTCGGGCTGTCCTGGGCTCGTACAAGGTGCGTGCCGAACCGCGAGTGCAAAATGCGGCCTTTCCGAGGAGAATTCGGATCAGGAATGCTACACGCCCACTTCTGATCCGTCCAATCAGCAAGCGCGGGGTGGTTTGGCCCCGCCTCCAGGCGCGTCAGTGTAGAATCGAGATATGCAAATTCTCGGATCAGGGGAGACTCATGCCCCTTTTCCTCCGTCCAATGGGCGAGCGTGGCTCCACCCCCGAGCTCGTTCTGATCCATAAATTTGCATATGGGTTCACCTGCCGGCCTATAAAGCGCCGAGCGCAGGGCAAATTTGGGCAGTCTGTCGGGGTTCGCAGTCTGTCGGGGTTGGCAGTCTGTCGGGGTTCGGAGTCTGTCGGGGAGCTGCAGAGAGAGGAAGCCTGGAGCTTGGAGCGCGGAGTGGATTCGGGAGGCGAGGGCGTACAGGTGGTTTGCTGCAGTCGGCTGAGGAGAATGGGGGAAGAGACCGAGTAGCTCGGGTCCAAGACAAGGAAGACGGCGGTCGGCGATGAGCTCGCGGTGGAATCGCTCGTCGCGGGACCCAAGCAAGCCAGCTATCCTCTTTCCCCAGAGCATCAACAATTCCCCCCCCCCGTGCTGAGATAGTGCGAAAAGGGGGCCCCGTTCCCACCCCACTCCAAGCAGTGCCAACGAAACCCGCGAAGGAGCACGAAGTCGGGGCACCGCCGTGCCGCCACATTTGCGGCTCATCACAAAGACATGGGTAGGATCCACCCGGTCTCGCGGACCTGACCGCTCTTTCAGGTCCCGCGCAAATATTGGCCCACAGGCCCCGTCGTCCCCCCTTGTCTTTGAGGGTGGCCTTTTCTTTTACTTTTGAGTAAATGTGTTGTTGGCGCCGTTTGTAAAGTAAAACTGTTTAAGTGTTGCCGTGTGCACGCGTAGTCGGTTGTAGATCGGCATTGTTGTGTTTCTTTTGTTGCAATTGCTTTAGGTGCATAATTGTTGTAATTGTATATGTGTGCCGCGGAATAAATGTGCATCATGTTGAACTGTTTTCCCGTTTTGCTTCGTCTTTTCTTTAATTGAATCTCCATCTTGCTTCACGTAAAGGGTTGGTAGTGGGATTAATACGCCCGATAATTAATCGGAACCGTCGAGGCCGACGATAACATCGCTCGGTTATCCCGATAGTACGGAACGGGTCGTTTAAGTGGCCCGTGTCCGGAGTCGACCTGCGGCGTGGTGCGATCGCCCGGTCTACCCTCCGCGTGGGTACTTAGGTGGGTCGAGTTTGGCGAACAACCCTATCCCATGCGGGGGGCCGATTGGCACGATCGTGGTGGGGCCGAAAGGCCCACCCGTGACTAGCTCCCGGCATTAGTCCGAGAGGGTCACGACTGAATTGTCCGTCCGGTGGGCGACGTGCCACGATTGGAGTTACGTGGCCGTTCGCACGCCGGCGGGCGCGAATTCGCAATAATATTGTTTAAAATCGTGTTTTCATTTTGCCTCCACTGACTCAGATAACCAGGAACAAATCCCCTTGGTTTTGAGGTTGTTTTGTTTTGCTTCTTGTTTCCTCCCCCCCCCCCCCCCACAAAATTTTGGCCTTTCTGCCTTTTCAATGCCATCATAAAACCCAAAAAACTTTTTCACTCCAAAACACAATCTTATTCTGCCTTCTACTTGTACTTGCTCCAACTCAGGACCTTAAGATCTCAAGCCAGCCATCTCAACCACAAAGCCAACAACTGGCTTTGCTCTCATGGCGGCATCAGACAGCACAGCCACGTTCCCCATAATGATGCATCTCGTACCTACAGACTGCAAACAAAATGATAATACTCCTCAGAGTATTGTGTTCTATGAACTCTCTAGTTTGTCATCGCAGTTAGATCTTAGATGCGTTTATGCAATGTTGGTTCCACTCAACCGACTGACTCGGATTTGTTGTGTGACCGCCTCACCGTACCCGCTCGCACTCGGTATTTTGCGTATGGTAACATGACTCTGGGCGTGGGATCCCGTAGGAAGCTATGGGGTGATTGGCGATCGTGGTCTCTTAAAAACACGCCATCCTCTCGGAGTTATTGAGAGGCAATGTCCATCACAATACACACAGTTTGTGCATCGGTCTAATTCATTTGTTCAAATCACTTGATTCTTCCACATCCACCCTCCCCAAATATTTTGGTGGCATCAACTTGATTTAAAACAGCAGGCTCGATTAAGCAGTAAAAGCCAATGAAGCCTTTGCCTCTCCCGTGTGAAGCGGGTCCATCGCCGTTAAGAAATAAAACACACAGGAAATGAGACTTTGTGCTGAGGGGCGGCGGTGATGGTTAATTGTTAACCCTCAGCCAGGCAAAGATTCCCAGGGGGTTAAACAGCATGGTAAGACAGAATTTTTTCTTTTGTGTGAAGTTCGTTCATAGTTCACCTTTGAAACTTCTTGCTGTTGCACCTTGGATAAAAACAGAGTGATTATGTATTCCATGACTCTCCTTGTCATATGAAGTAAGATTATTGACATTTCATTTGTCTCAGCTCGGCTCTAAACTGTAATCCTGATGTTAAGCAGGCAGAGTGATTCATAAATGTGTGCTATCGCTCGGATGGATGTTAAACAGGCGTTACATCTGCTGGCATGAGTATGTGGAGGGTAAAGATCCCATGGTGTACTTTATGAAGAGTAGGTGAGGAATCGCCGGAATCACCCAGCTCGTTCTGTCTTTTCCCTATTGATCCAGCACAGTCCGCACACAGGCTATCCGGGAAGATCTGCCCCACAAAGTTGCTCTTATTAGCTGGTGCGCACTCGCAGCTCCGCTCAGCTGCACCTCATCCGGTGAGTTATTGGAGTATGCATCAAGGGCATGAGATCCCCCCCCCCTTTTTTGCTGCGGCCGTCTACATGAAAGGTATATATGTATGTGTGTGTGTGTATATGTGTATATAAATGTATATATATATATATATATATATATATATATATATATATATATATGTGTATATAAATGTATATATATATATATATATATATATATATATATATATATATATATGTGTGTATTAGTCAGGAGGCCCAAAGCAGAATAGTGTATGACCCTGCTGATTCCGTGTTAGAATAGTGCAACAGGTGTAAATTGACTGTCCAGACACACAGAAACGTGAATCAACTTGTTGCCAACTCTGGATATGGATAGTATGGCCGCCATGACAGTTTACAAAATGGTCGCCATTAAATACACTTTTCGTCATATTTCAGCCACAAATTGACATGAAATTACAAAATTAGGGTCGATTTCCATGTTTTTGAGCATGCCTGAGCTGATGGGAGTATAGAAAAAAACATTGCTCCATCCATTTTCTTAAAATAATATGACTTGTTTTTCACTATATTATTTTTAAAGAAATGTTCAGGCTCGAATTAGAATGTCTGATTATACAAACCACAATCAATGAATTTTACAACTTTGCTATAAAATGAACCTAAACTACATAACTGTGTGTTTTTCTGTTACCCAGGACTAACTGAAAAATGAAAGCCGCAAGATTTCTCACAGGGGGTTCAAGGGATCGAGAAGAAGAAGAGCATGTAGACTGGAATAAATGCTTTATTTGCCAGGACAGTTCAAAAACTAGCAAGTCAACGCCACTTCGAAAGACTACAATCGTTGGTGTGAAAACTGTAGCTGAATGTTGCAAAGAAAGAGAGAAATATAATGACGCTAAATATGTTGACTCATTCTCAAGAATCAGAAAATATTCTGTACCGGAGCACGTCGAAAGATTCAATGGCACAAATTCTGCTATAGTGACTTTACTCACGCACAAAAAATAGACAGACTGAAGTCAAGGATTCAGCCACAATCTGTGACTTACGCAGAAGAGATACCCACAACATCAGGTTCCTCAGAGAAATACCATGTCCCAAAGTCACTAAGATCCGCACACAGCGCTATGGATTGGTCAAAATGCGCTTTCTGCCAGACTGACATTCCTGGAAAAGCTGGTGTCCTGACAAATGTTGAATTTGATCACACATCATCCAGGATGCTTAGTTTGGCCCAATTTGACCCCACCATGCGTCACAGGTTTGCAGGTGTTTCAGACTTGATGGCAGCTGAAGGTAAATATCACCTCAAGTGTTATGTTTCTTTTCGCAGAAAGTATAAAAAGGAGAGTGGAGAGAAAAACCAGTCTCCTGAAAGCATCTGTTTCAGAAATGTGATGAACCAGCTTGAGAAAGAGCTGCAGAAGGGACATGTGTTTAGCCTGAAAAACATCTGGGAACACTACAGCATGCTGTTATTGAATGATTTTGGAATTGAGGCTGGAGCCTACAAAAGCTACAATTTCAAGCAAAAGTGGAGGTTCACTTTGGTAGTGACAAGGTGACATTCGTGCAGCCATTGGATGTCACAAAACCCCTCATAGTTGCGTCCTCAACTGTGACAAAGTTTGCCATGAGAACCGCCGTGAATGATTTATCTGAAGAAGGTGAAAGTTCTGAAGAAGATGAATTGGCCCAGTGCAGTCTGCCTCATCATGAGAACGAAATCCTCAGCTGGATCTTCAGAGTGGGCATAAAGATTTACAGTGACGTAAAACACTCTCCAGGGCATAGCATTATCGGTGGACTGAACACAGAAAATGCAGAGCGAATTGTCTCCTTGCAGGAGACTTTGTCACAAAAGAAACAAAGCAGAAGTTCAATGAAATACCTGATGACCAGGCAATTGAACATGTGAACAAAGCTGGCAAAGTAGCTGGAGGTTTGGTTGGAATAACAAAAACAGACTCCGCCCGTGACAGATGGGCTCTCTCTTTCAACGAAAGAGCTCAGCTTACCAGAGACACAAAAAACATGTTCACACTCGCTGGCAGTGAGGAAGACGACGACGATGATGAGCATGACTGTGCGCATAAAGATTTCGGTCCCAAGAGAATGATCCAAGACCAAGAGTATGTGCAAAAGCTCATTGACCAAGAGTATGTGCTAAAGCTCATTGACCTATTCAAGACCCACAATCCATTTGATCGCACTTCCCCAGAATTAGTCTCAATTACGACAGGGGACATTGCCAGAGATGTTGTGACAAGTGATCTCTTGAATGCTGAAATCACTGGAAAGCAGCTCGTCATAGACTTCGTGGAGGACCGGTTGATCAATAAGACAACAAGGTTTCATGACAGAATCAAGTCTAAGAATCTGCACACTTTCGAGAGCATGTACACTGTTGAAGTCAAAGTGGGAAAGGAAAAAATGGTCACACTAAAGGCAGACAGAAAACTTCTGACATGTGTGGTGACAGCAATGCAGGCAGGCCGAGACGTTGACATGAACAAAATGCTGGAGCAAGAAATATGCGCAGTTCCTCTGTCATTGGCAATGCCTAATGGCAGATTACGTCTACCTCTGAACAAAGCTGACCTTGGCAAGATTCTCCAGCAAGGCTTGCCAAACGTTGCTCCAGAACCGTTATCGACATGCACTATCATTGATGGCATGGCACTGATCCAGGCACTCGTGAACAGGATGAATGCTAAAACGCTTGGTGAATGGGCAGATTCTGTTGCAGGTCATATTAGTCATGTTTTTTTCCAACTATTGCTCCAGGGTTGATCTTGCCTTTGATCAGTATAGGAAGAAAACGATCAAATCAACAGCTCGAAGTCAGAGGATACGGGGCAAGAAAGCAATCAGAAGAGACGTGCAAACAAGAAGCCAGTCCATGGGGCAATGGAATACACTCATCTGCCTTGATGAAAACAAAGCTAGCTTAGCAAATTTTCTATGCACAGAGTTAGCAAACAAGTTCCAGAATCACGAACAGGAGCTGGTACTGAATGGAGGCTTCACAGATCCTGCAAAAGTGTGGACGTCGTCAGGGAGAGATGTCTCACACTTGTCATCTCCTGAGCACGAAGAGGCTGATACTCGCATTCTTCTCCATGCCAAGGAAGCATATGAACAGGGGTACATGCAAACTGTTGTTGTTAGCCGGGACACTGATGTCCTCATTCTCCTTGTTGCCTATCAGCCGCATCTCAGTCCCTTTCTCTGGATGAATGCAGGGACACCCAAAAAGCAACACTACATTCCCATTGACTCCATCAATATCCCAGATTCGCAGAGGGAGTCACTTCTGGCATTTCGTGCAGTGACAGGTTCAGACAGCACAAGCCAGTTTGCTGGAATTGCGAAGCGCTCTGCATGGGCTGTCTTTCAAAACAACTCCCACCTGTTGAATAACCTAGGCAAAGAGGAAATTCCTGATGAGAGTGTGATTGCAGATGCTGAGTCATTTGTCTGCAGGCTTTATGACCCTCATGGCCAAGATAACTCAATTCTGCGAGTAAGATGTGATCTGTTTCTCAGTCTGACCAAAGCTATTGAGAATCTGCCTCCAACTCGCAATGCTCTGATTCTACACATCAAGCGAGCGCACTACCAGACTTTTGTGTGGAGAAGAGCCTTGGAATCTGAACCACATCTACCTGCACCTGAGAACTGTGGGTGGGAACAGGTCGTCAAAGATGGCAACGAGACATTTCAGCCGCGACTCATGACTGCACAGCCTATTACTGCTTACTGTGTAGAACTGACGACATGCAAATGCCGTGGGTCATGCTCAACTCGACGGTGCAAATGTACACGGAATGGACTGCCTTGCACGAAAGCATGTGGATGCAAAGCCCTTTGTAGGAACCCGTTCAGTGTACAAGCCGATCAAAAGCTCTGAAAATTGTACTTGGGTGTTCTCACAACACTTTTCTCTTCTGCAAAGCAACGTAATTTTGTGTTAGAAAGAATCTGACAGCTGTTGAAATAACCTTTGACTGACTGTAAACCCATCTCCATCAATAGTAATAAACATTTTCTTTTTCACATTTGTTGCTCGTATGTGCATTTTCAATTTCGTGTTTAAGTTGTCAATTATGTGAAAAGTTGTGATCCAGTACAAAAATAAAGCACAAAATAGTGTTCCTCGTGTCAGATTACATAGTATTTCACAATCATGACAAATTTCTGGCTAGTACAATTTGCAGTAAGAAAAAGACTAAATCTGATGGCGGCCATTTTGATTACTATCATGGCGGCCATAATATTCAGATGCAGACTTGGCAACAAGTGGAACTAGACTTGGTCATGCCTAGACTCTTCAAAAACACCAGTTGCACCATTCTAACATGAAATCAGCAGCGAACCTATTTTCTAGGCTAGCTACAGATTTTGGCTTCTAGACTGTATATGTATGTATATATATATATATATATATATATATATATATATATATATATATATATATATATATATATATATATATATATATATATGTGTGTGTATATATAAATGTGTATATAAATGTGTGTGTATATATAAATGTGTATATAAATATATATATATATATATAAATGTGTGTGTATATGTATATATATGTATATATATATATATATAAATATATATATATATATATATATATATATATATATATATATATATCTTCATCTTTTTTTCGGCTGCTCCCGTGAGGGGTCGCCACAGCGGATCATCCGTTATGATCCACATGATGATTTGGCACAGGTTTTACGCCGGATGCCCTTCCTGACGCAACCCTGGTCGCCTCTTACGACACAGGGATATGGTGCACCTATTCTAACCAGGGCTTACACTGGGCCCAGTACACTGGTACTCACTTCGCCGACCTCAGAAGGATGACAGGCTGAGTCAACCTCCTGGTGTGTATTAATTCAAGCGGCCAACGGGGCTTGAACTCAGGACCTTTTGTATCCCAAGCCGCTACCCTAATCACTACGCCAACACCAGTGATATATATATATATATATATATATATATATATATATATATATATATATATATATATATATATATATATATATATATATATATATATATATATATATATATATATATATATATATATATATATATACATGTATGTATGTATGTATATATATTGTTACAGAAATGGCCCTTATTGGACTACTAAATATAGGATTAGCTCAGATTTCCCATTAAATGCCTGTTTCGCTAGATTGTGTGGT